>NW_008669735.1:30505-35578 GCF_000695815.1 Acanthisitta chloris
AAGCACATTTGCACAAGTATCTTGCTGAGAAATAAAGGCACGGGTCCTTCAGGAAATAGGGATCTGGCATACTTGGGAGTCAGTGGTAGTGAAAACTGCCATTCTCTCAGGGCTTCCATTTGTTTTTGGGGTACAAGAAAATGATATATTCTGCTTGCATTTCTAGTTGCCTTAGCTGCCTAGAACACTGTGATACCTTATGGCTTACGAGTTTGGAAATTATTTGCCTAGATTTAAGTGTCCTGGCTACACTTTGTCTCTCTGCTGCTCAGCTACAGCCCAGCAACCTACTCACTCAGTCATTCCTCCTGGTTTTTTGTACAGTGTCTAGTGATATCTCAAACATCCCTTACTGTCAGACAAGACAGCTGTGGCTGCATATTCTATTGAGACTCCTACTATCCAGAAAATCTTGACCTATTGCAGTGATTTTTCATTTTACAAATCGACCTTTAGCCTTTTCTTACAGTTTAAAGGTCTGTTGTCTGTTAGGAGATGCTGTCCTTTAGGCTTTCTGTGCACTGAAAATGGTAACTTTACTGATTTAAATTCGTCCAGATTGTTGGTGAAAACCTCTGAAAGCCAAATTCATGTAAACAGAGCAACTTTCTTTTGAAAGCAGTGGGATTAGGAGGCTGAGCCTCTTCAGCACTAGAACCTGGGTTTGTTGGGGGAGTTTTACATATTCCACATTTCCAAGTACCAGGGCTAGGCAAAGCTCAAGCTTTAAATGTGCTCATTAGCTTTGTCTGTGCGGGCACGGGGTTGAAGCCACTTTGAGGGGCTTTAGAAGGAATTATGTAGTTCTTGGAGCTGTAGTAAATTAAGGGAAAGTAGATTTCTCCCTGACTCTGCAGTTTTTATTTTGTCTTAAATATGAAGACATTTTCCTGTTAAAATTTTGGAGGGAGGTTTACAGTCATTAAGGGATATTGCTGGTAACATAAGTTACATGATAAAAAGCTCATCTCCACACAAACAGACACAAGAGCAGACAGGAGCCTACCCTGGACCCCCCCAAGGCTGTCACAGGGGAACACCATGGTCCAGCATGACCCATCAAGGTGAGAATACCTCTCCAGGTAACAGACTGAGGTGGTCATATCCTGGGATTCATTATGGGGTGCAGGGGAAAAGCATTTTGGGATTGCACATAATTTACTATGGGTGGTTATGTGGAGGAAACAAAGGGGGAGAAAGGAGGAGGCATTGAGGTGGTTTGAGGAAAAAAAACTATGGAACATAGAGGGGAAAGGAGACAAAATGGATCAGTCACTTCTAAACAGTTGCTTCTCAGTACACCTCTCTGCCCATGTGCTCTGCCTGATCGGCATGGTCTGTCCTGTCTTCTGAATAAACTCCACTCTTTCTTGGGGGACTCTTTATTCCGTGTGTGAGTACTGTCGTGGTTTAACCTCAGCCAACAGCCAAGAACCACACAGCCTCTCACTCACTCCCCCACCAACGGGATGGGGGAGCGAATTAGAAGGGTAAAAGCTACAAAAACTCATGGGTTGAGATAAAGACAGTTTAATAGAGAAAGCAAAAGCTGCACACACAAGCAAAGCAAAACAAGGAATTCATTCACTGCTTCCCACAGACAGGAGGTGTTCAGCATCTCCAGGAGAGCAGGAACCATCACGCGTAACGGTTCCTTGGGAAGACAAACACCATCACTCCAGATGTTCCCCTTCCTCCTTCTTCCTCCCACCTTATATACTGAGCATGATGTCCTATGGTATGGAATATCCCTTTGGTCAGTTTGGGTCACCTGTCCCAGCTGTGTCTCCTCCCAGTCTCCCATGCATCCCCAACTTCCTTGCCAGTGTGGCAGTACGGAAAGCAGTAAAGGCCTTGACTCTGTGTGAGCTCTGCTCAGCAAGAACAAAAACATCTCTGCATTATCAACTCTGTGTTCTGCACAAAACCCAAACATAGCCCCATCCTAGCCTCTATGAAGAAAGTTAACTCTACTCCAGCTCAAACCAGCACAAGTGCAAAGGTCAACAACTGAAGTCAGACCATGAGTTGCAGGGCTGTACATCTGTGGAGCCTGCAGCTACAGCGAGAGAGTTTGCAGCTCAGTGTGAGATCACTAGCCACTATGAACCCAGACTAGCCAGGGAGTTGGCTGGGGAAGTCAGGTAGTGGCCAGAGGGACTGAGTTGGCAACTGTAGGGATCAAGCTACTTACAATGGAGACTGCAGGGCTTTTGAGGGTCAAGTGAGTGTGTGCATATGTGCATCTGAGTGAGACAACTGGAGAGGAGAGGGTCCAAGGGCTGATTACTGGGTAGACTGACAGCTGTTACTGGAGGCATCTACAGTGTGTTTGTCTGCACATCTGTCGGTGTGTCAGGGTGACCTCTGCCAGCAGCTGGTGTGGGCTGTGTGCCTCAAGGGCTTGCATGTCTGGGCCAGCTACTGGAGAGATCAAATTGTGTACATATGTATATGTTTTCCTGGAACAGACCTTTATCCTGATCAGCTAGTGAGAGGAACAAGGTAAGGCCATTGGCACAGTGTTTCTGTCTGTGTTGATCTGTGTGGCTGGCCATGTGTATGTGTATAGATTTGTTGTATATATGTGTTACTGCCTACTGGGAATGCACTTCTACCAGCTGAAACTGCTGGCATGGAGATGCAGGAGCCTGTCTCAGGGGTCTGGATTCAGCCACTGAGGAGTGTGTTTAGTATCACCTGAAGGAGGAGTGAATTGCATGGCTGGGAATAGGAAAATGTCTTTGTGTAGGCAGAATATTATCACAGTTTGAGCAGTTATGATAAAACCACAGACCACAGTGATGAAACTGAAAGGAATACACACATTTTTCTGTAGATCTGGTGGGAAGAAAAAAAACACAGACATTTTTCCTTGGTCTTTGAACATGCAGAGTCAGTGATGAGTCCCTCAGACTTCAGAAAACAAGCATCATCCAGGCAGAGGGGTGGACTTTGTGGTGGTCTAGCAACAGGAGAAGTTAGATATTCCCATTTCTGCCAGAGCATCTGACCAGCATCCTGAGCCAACTACTTTTCATTCTAGCTACAGTTCCCTGTGAAATAGGAAGACATCTGAGAAATGGTGCTGCTTAATGAAAGGCTATAGCTGAGCATGTGCTAACCATTGCCTTGGCTGTGCTCCTTCCACACTGCAGCACTTGGGCCTGCCCTTTGTTCCCCCTCCTTTGTCCTTCAAGTTATAAGATCTGCAGGCCAGAAAGTGTAGTCTCTCCCACTTGGACTGTATCCACACCTCTTACAGCACTATAACTGATTGTATCTATCTGCCAGCTGAGGTGCCTGTTCTGTGAGACCAGGGTGCTACCTGAGAGCTGGAATTTCATCCCTGCCTCTCACCCAAGCTGCTGTTAAAAGTGTGGTTCTGCTTTATTCTGTATTTTCTCTTCTGTTTCACGTGCTGTTGGTTTTGCTATGTGAAGTGCTGTCTCTGGTGTGATTACAGAACAGCTATTGCTCCTTCCCTGAGGTTCAGAAACAGGTTGATAAACATGCTCAATGAAAGCAAAGCTGAACAAACCTGTTCTAAGTGCAAATTGGTGTTAAGTAAACAGGTTTGACACAGTGCCCACATCATTGCTGCTGGGGAGCTGACATAGCTGAAGGTTTTGGATTCAGGATAACTTCTCTGCATTGGATTGGATGAAGTTTGCTACATGCCATGCTAATTCTGTTTACTTCACAGAGGAAGGAATCTTTGTGCCCATTGAATTCAACAGCCAAAGTAATACCACGTTAATAGCTTATGTTGGTATATAAATGTATATAAATGTTGGTATATAAAATTTTATTACTGCTTACACTAAGTGGAGCTTGGCCTGTTTCAAAGTATTCATGTACAGGAGGTAAAATGATATGTAAAGTTTCAGCTGCTTCCTCCAAGAGTTGTCAGACAAGGATCCTAGAGTGTTCTCCCATATTTCATTTTTGATCAGCAAGGCCATATGTACTCCTTGCCTTGGAATTCCTTAGAGATACAAACCACAGGGTCAATAAATGCAAAAGTTTGAAATCAATTTGTTGCAATTTAGGGAAGTGTTTAATATAGTTTCATACCTCTAGTTCTGTACAGAATTCAATCTGGGTTTTAATTTAATTAACTAACCATCAAATAATTACATACATAATCTCATAAGCATACTTAACATTTTGCTTATGAATGTGTAACTGCTATCTGCTTTTTCCCTCCTGGGAAGATTTTATTTCTTTTGCTAAATACAGGCACTTCAGCAACTTAGCTGAATTAAGTGATGATTAATATCAAGTAATGATAATAATCTGTGGGTGTTTTTCCTTTTCTGTGTTAGTGACATTGAGAGTCTGTATGGACTGCTCACATCTTTTTTCTCTTCTCTTTCTATTTACATTATATTACACTTGAGGAAATCTTCATTTCTAGGAATGAATGTACAGTTTATGACTGATAATAACTTTTTTTGTGCTTCAGGGTTACGACGTGTTGCTGAAGTGCTGAGTAAGATTCTTCATGTGTGTTCTACTTTGAAAAGTCACATTCTCTGTTTTGATTTATAACATCTTGCCTATTTTTAGATTAGGTAGTCTGCCAGATTGAAAATTGAGAGCAATGAAGGTCAAGATAGATTTTATGATGGCTAAAAGCTGTGTGAAAAGAGTGAACTTGGTCGCTTTATAGTGGATGATCTGCCCTATATAACCAAAAAATCTTTAATTTCCACTTAGAACTGTTAGCCAGAACCTGATAATTAAATTATTCCCCCTGGAATTTTGTCCTGTCATGAATAAGTTATGTCATACCAGGTTATTCTCAAACTAAACATTCATAAATCTGACAGGCCAGGGAAAGGTAACTATTGCTACAGCTATTTATGTTGGGCTTTTAAAAATTCTTGTAAAGTCTGCTTTTTGTAAATATATTTTAAAAAAGTAGTTTATGGAGCAGGTTTTTAGTTAATTTACTAATTCTAAAACTTTTAGAAGAGAGGGCTCTGCATGAGCAAACACTGTGTATACAAACAATCACCAACCCTATAAAAAGTGGGGTTTTGTTTTTACTTTTCTAAGGGAAAAAGA
>NW_008669735.1:35617-38352 GCF_000695815.1 Acanthisitta chloris
ACTGTATCTCCTCTACAGAGCTACTAGTTGCTTAGCTGATGTGCTCCTGGATTGTATGCTGAAAATACAGCAGTTCAGGCAGCCCCTCTTGGTCTGGCAGGGATAGCTGAAATTAAGGCTTTGAGTGGGTGAAGGTTATTTGCAAGATCTCCTGCTGAGTCTGCTAAGACATATATTGTGGGGTAATTTCTGGAGTTTTGCCAGTTGCAAACAGGGGGCCCCACCAAGCCTATTAAGGTAGGAATGAGGTTGGAATGCCACACTTTGCTACGCTCTGTTTTCCACTGTCCCTGCTCTGCTGACCACCAGAGTAAAAATAAATTAGGGGATTTTTTTTTTTTTCACTATATAATGTCTGCCATCCCTTATTACATGTTGTAATTTATAAATAGTTCATCTGATTAACTGTGATTTTATTTTTTTCGATATGAAATAGGGTAAGAAATATTTTCTCATTGACCTCCCTCCTTGTCTCTGCAAGTAGCAGGACAAGATGACATAGATCCACTTTATTTTATTATGAAGCCATATATCTTTATTGGCCTTTTGTTGATGTTGTTTAGGAGGATCAAAATTAAAATGCAGTTTTTGCATACCATTTGAATGTTTTTAAGGATGTTGTTGTTGTTGGAAAGTCCTGTCAATCTAACTCCTTTATGGGTCAGTAAAGTATTGCATCTCAGTTCCCAGGCCTCAGCTATCCATTGTGACATTGATTTTCATGTATGGTGAAAAGTGTGGCAGAAACAGAGTTGTTGCCTTAAAATTGGGAAAGGCCACTGACTTGCCATTATACTTAATCCCAGGAAGGAGGTTTAAATGTGGATGTCTAAAAAGGAGTTATACTTACTCCCGGGAAGGGGGTTTAAATGTGGATGTCTAAAAAGGAGGATTTTCTAAAGAAAAATGTTCCTGGATTTATTTAAATAATAACTTTATGGGTCTGGAGCAGGCTTCTTGCAATGTGGTGTAAAGCATGAGATGCAAAAGTTTGAAAGGGAATATTTTGGTTAGGCATTGGGGGTTTTTTTGGGTTTGTTTTTGGTTTGCTCCCGGGAAGGGGGTTTAAATGTGGATGTCTAAAAAGGAGGATTTTCTAAAGAAAAATGTTCCTGGATTTATTTAAATAATAACTTTATGGGTCTGGAGCAGGCTTCTTGCAATGTGGTGTAAAGCATGAGATGCAAAAGTTTGAAAGGGAATATTTTGGTTAGGCATTGGGGGTTTTTTTGGGTTTGTTTTTGGTTTGGGTTTTGGCTTTTTTGAGGAGTTTGGGGGGATTTTTGGTTTGTTTCTTTGTTTGGTGGTTTGTTTGGGGTTTTTTGTACAGGTTGTTCGTCTTGGAATAATTTAGCATTAAAGTACTCTACTGTATGTTGCACACAGATGTGGTTTAACAGAAAAACTGAATAGCCTCTTGGTCTTTTCTTCAAGGTTTCAGAACTAGATTTTATAGTTTTTGGCAGTCTGTACCTAGAAGTTTCAAAATTGTTCTATAAGCAATATCTTGTGGTCATAAATTATCCCAACCATTTTAGGTTTGTAAAAACCCTACATAAATCTCCATGTAAGCACAACAATAAAAAGTGCAAATGTGTTTAGTAATGTTTCTTGGGTCACCATTGCTCTGAGTTGTGTGTAACAGTACCCTAAAAACTACAACTGGAAACCTATCTTATTACCTATTTGTTAACTCCCACCATAACATACTGCAGTAATAAAATCACTAAGCTTTGCTGTTTATTGCCCTTTTGATACGTGGCAACATAAGTGGACCACAGGCACTCTAAGATAAAACAGGAGGAGGCTTTTTTCCCAATATTAATAGTGCAGATGTCAGATCTTTGCCTCCTTGGAGCCAACAAACCAAATTTGATTGTTGTGGGCTTTCTGGGAAGTTAACTTCATGCAACCTCTGGGTTCCTTATTTACTGGTAGAGAGAGCATTGCTCAACACATGGCTGGCATCACTCTCAGTCATTTTAAAAGAATATTATCTAAATTACTGAACTGTTATTGGAAACATCCCTGCAAGTTCAACTCTCCTATGTGCTTTATGAACTTATAGGAAAACATGATTCTTGCTTCAAAGAGCTTATAATGAGGTTCAAAATGAGGCCCACCACATCAAAAGGGAGATACAGTAGAGGAGGGAAGGAAGACAGAAGGAACTGAGGTGCTTTTGTCTGGGGAGGTGTAGCAGAATCATGACTTTCTCTCCTAACTGGTCTAAATAGCTCAGTTGAAGAGTTTTAATTATGGTTGCTCCAGCCAGTTCCCTTTTCCATGTGTGTGCCCCAGTTTGCAGCAGAACTTGCCCTGAATCCAAACATGCTCTGCTTTCCTTAGCAGGACTGTGACCCAGATATACCAACAGCTGCAGAGCACCCGACTCTGCTGGTGAAGGAAGTCTCTAAAGCAGCCAATGTGGAAGTTCAAGCAGCTGGATAAGATTTCTGTTGTGCACCTGATCTACTGCTTCAATTAGATTTCATACTGTAGCTGCAAATAAGTTAATCATAATTTCGCCATGTGCATTATTTTTTCACACAGTTCTCTATTTACCTCATAACTTTGCATAAGTGTTGTATTATGAAGAGTATGGCAAGGTGTACTCAAGGTATTATTATTTTCCAAGTGGTTAGTGAAGAAAATGTATCATTTTCCTCTTCAGTTAATGATGGTGACAGTATCTCCTTGCTAGGTGGTTGCCAGGATATGCTGCAGGAAAGAGG
>NW_008669735.1:38442-41387 GCF_000695815.1 Acanthisitta chloris
GCAGTAGGACTGTTGGCTAGAAAAAATATGTTTTTGTGGGTTTTGGTGGGGGTTTTTTTCTGAACAGGAAATACTATTCTATATGACTGTGGGAAACTGAGTTCCAAATTTGTCCACCAGTGTCAGCAGAGCATGTCTCCCATTACATAGTCAGTAAATGACATAGCAGGTATGGTATTAAAGGGGTCACATCCTCGTTTTCATCAGAGAATTGTTCCCAAGATGGAGAAACTTCTCATATCACAACTGCTGTGAACCTCCCCTTTAGACATATTTGGTTTCAGCTCATGATGTTTTCTCACAAAACCACTGCAAAATCTATTTTCAAAAACTCTGGTCCAGAGGTGATGATGGGGGAGAATAGGTCAGTATACATACATTCTATGGATACATCTCAGAAGAAGAAAAAATTGATGCATCACCCTTAGCAGCTCAGAGAAACTTATTTATTTTCCTCACTCTCTAGAATTGGATGCTGAACACCCTAGAGTAAATGATGTAGCTTGATGTTGGTGACATAGATCAAAATCATCCCAGCTGTCCATTTTGTTCTACTGTTCACAGTAGTTTGTGTGTGATTTTATTATTTTCCTATTCCACGTTTCTTAGTCCTTGAACTTTGGTGAAACCCTGCATGCTCAAACCTCACACTATCAGTGGCCCTTTAAGGCTAGCTAAAATCCATTGAAGAACAACTGAGTTGGTTCCTATTGGATTTACTGTGTCCTCACTGACAGGTGATCTTTCATCTGTGTCTATGTGTCACTACTTCTGAAACTGCAGTTGCTGCAATATTGTTTAGTAAAAGCAGGTCTGGAGTAGAGCTCTTCAGATAGCACAACCCCTCCCTCCCCCCCAACAAACCCCAACTCTTGTGTGAGCAGTTTGCTGACTGCTGAAATATTTTCTAAGCCATATATATTGCAGGTACTTTTCTGCTGTTCTTAGTATTCCTAAGGTAGAGAATTATGCAATGTAGATAATTATCTGGCAAAAAATAATATGAAATAAAAAAGCCAAACCTTCTGGCTGCCAGTATCTAGTAGCTTTTGTCTCACACAATTTGAGTTGAAAAAGGAGCCAGGAGTAAAAAACACCCAGCAACTTGACTGCATAGCCAGATCCTGTTTGTGTGTCTAAATGAAAGCTCTGACTGTGCTATAGTTCTGTCCTGCTCAGTTCTAGACTTGGCCATTCAATGTGAGGGTTTGTGGATGAAGTTCAGCCATTGCCATATATTAGTGTCACAAACCCCCACCAGGTCACTTTACAGATGTCACTCTGTGTGCAAGGTCCAAGGAGAGGAGAAAAACTCCTCCTTCCATTCTCTTGCTCCATACACTGATTATGACTGACTTCTTTCAGTCCCAGGTAAGGCAACAAGCATCCTTTCATTCTCTTGCTCCATATACTGATTATGACTGACCTCTTTCAGTCCCAGGTAAGGCAACAAGCAGATGCATTCCCTATTTTCCACTACTCCTCTAAACAGAGAAAGACAAATTATGCCTGGGAGTGGTTGGCAAGAAGAAAAAAGTAGTTGGGAGTATGTTTAAAGCAGATGTTTAAATCAATATGCACCTCAAAAGATGCAGAGGGCGCTCAGACACTGAAAGAATGTGCTGCATTCAACTTCTCTGCTTTAATTTGCCTCCATGGGATTCTGTAAAATGTCTTGTATCTTCTAGTGAAAATTATTAACCAAGTGATCACACCTTCAGTTGTTTCTAAGTTTGTTTGCATTTGGGAAGGACACCTTTTTTATTGTTTTTATGAGAATTAAAGGTACTCAAAGGAATAAGTTTTGTACCATGATTTCTTGAACTCTAGAAATGGCAATAACAGTTGAATGTTATTTTGAGGCTGAAAGACAATCCACACTTTATATAAAATATTCTATTCTTTCTTAGCATAATGTATTTAAAATCATGATAGTGTTATGCTTGGAAATGTAAATTGTTCCTTTGATAAAATGTTTTAAATTAAATAAATTTGTGCATTTGAATACCAAAAGACAGAAATCAGCTCTAGTATTAATACATGGCCCAAGATTTCCTGACAACTGTCTGCAGTGTCTCAAAATCCCCACATAAAAATCAAAACTGTCTTTTTCCTTTCTCCTCTTAAATTTAGGCTTCAGAACCTGATCAAAATAAAAGTATCTTGGGTCTCATAGTTTTGTTTTTAAATTTCAGCCAGATTTTCAGATCAACATCTAGCACTAAGAAATCTGTTCTTTCCTGCTCATTAGGCATTGAAGTGTAAGAGTTAACTTTTTCCAGCTCCAGTTATCTGTACTGAGTTTCTTTTTGTTGTTTGTCAGCTTTTTTGACAATCTGTCCTTGAACAGGCCACCAGAATTAGAGATGGGGCATGGAACAATATGTAATTCTCACTCTCATTTTAGTTTTTACAAATGTTTATAGCTTTGCAAAATGTTTTAATTTAGGTTGAAACTATCCATTTGTATTGCTATGTGGAAGAAACATCTTCCCCAAACTTAAGCCTGTTTAAATTTTGGTTTCCACCTGAGAAAAATACTTTGTGATCTGATGCAGACAGAAATACACATGCATAGCATATTTTAAGAAGTTGCTACCTTTTGTTAATTATGATTATTTATTTTGGATCTCACCCCACAGTATTGTGGTGTTTTGGTCATAATCCCATGTCATACATCTTAAGAAAATCTGTTTTGGTATGACCACATTATAGGGGTTTGATGAAAACAGTTTGTGTGCCTTTCTTAGACTTTTCCACTCTTTGATCTTTGTCTTTGCAAAGATCACTCACCATTCCATTGATCCTGTGCATATAAGTATAAGTAAGTGGAGTTGATTTCCATTTGTGTTTATTGAGCTGACAGATATGGTCTGCAAGGTGAGACTGAACTGCTTTTCTTCTCTGCAGCCCAGCTGTATATGTTCTAGTTATATATTATATAT
>NW_008669736.1:0-2401 GCF_000695815.1 Acanthisitta chloris
CCGCGCCGCCCGCCGGTGCTCGGTCCGGGTGTGTGACGCCCCGCGCGCTGGAAGGGAGCGGAGCTGCTGTCGTGTCCCCGCAGTACTGCGCTCCCATTCAGAATCCGGCCCCGCAACATCGACACTTTTGTAACGCTTCCAGGGCTGGCGGCGCCTCCAGCTCCCTGGGCAGCCTGTCCCAATGCCTGGCCTTGCTTGTGGTGAAGAAATTTTTCCTAATATCCAAGCTAAACCTCCCCTGGTGCAATTTGAGGCCGCTTCCTCTTGTCCTCTCACTTGCTACCTGGGAGAAGACACCGACTGCCACCTGTCTACAACCTCCTTTCAGGAGCCTTCTTCAGGATAAACAACCTCAGATCTCCTAGCCGTTCCTCATCAGACTTGTGCTTCAGACCTTTCACCAGCATCGTTGCCCTTCTCTGGACTTGCACCAGCACCTCAACGTCCTTATTGAATTGAGAGGCCCAGAACTGAACGCAGAATTAAAGGTGTGTTCTTATCAGTGCTGAGTACAGAGGGACAATCACTTCTCTGGTCCTGTTGGCCACACTATTGCTGATTCAGGCCAGGATGCCATTGGCCTTCTTGGCCAACTGAGCACACTGCTGGCTCATGTTCAGCCACTGTCGACTAGCACTTCCTGGTCCTTTTCCACTGGGCTGCTTTCAAGACATCCTTTCCCAGCGTGTAGTACTACATTGTGTTGTTGTGACCTAAGGGCAGGAAATGGTACTTGGTGTTGCTGAACCTCATACAATTGGTCTCGACCCATCAGTGCAGCCTGGTCCCTCTGGAGACCCTCCCCACCCTCCAGCAGTTCTACACTCCTGCCCAGTTTGGTGTTGTCTGCAAATTTACTGAAGGGGCACCTAATCCCTTCATCCAGATCGCTGATAAATATATGAAACAGGACTGGCCCCGGTGCTGAGCCCTGGAGAACACCACTTGTAACTGGACACCTACTGGATTTAACTCCATTCACCACCACTATTTGGGCTTGACCATCCGCCCCGTTTTTTACCCAGTGAACACTGCACACATTCAAGCCATGAACAGCTAGTTTCTCCAGGAGAATGCTGTGGGAGATGGTGTCAAAAGCTTTACTAAGGTCCAGGTAGCCGCATCCACAGCCTTTCCCTCATCCACTGAATGAGTCACCCTGTCATAGAAGGAGATTAAGTTGGTCAAGCAGCACTTGCCTTTTCTAAACCCCTGCTGGGTGGGCATGATCCCCTGATTATCCTACACATGCACCCAAGATGATCTGTTCCACAACCTTCCCTGGCACTGAGGTCAGGCTGACTGGCCTGTGGTTTTCTGGATCCTCCATCCTCTCCTTCTTGTAGATGGGTATCACATTGGCTAACCTCAGCCCCCCTTAAGATAAGTTTACCGGTCCAGGAGTTGTGTTTGAACGTGGCCTAAATGTATGAAGTAATAGTTGAAGTTAAAATGTATTTTTGTTTGGTAGCAGAGTTACCTACTATTCTATGAATATAATAGAATATCTGTGATTATAAATAATATCACAATGACTTAAGTTTAAAATGATCCTTTGACAGGCAGAATGAGGCAAAAGAGATCTTGTGACTAGAGAAGGCGTTTTGTTAGGCTTCCAAAATAAAACAGAAACTGTCATGTGGGTGAGTTGTGAATCATGCTGGGGTTTTTTAGCTCTTCTCAGTTTAATGGCAAGTAGAATTAGAGAATCATTTAGGTTGGATAAGACCTCTAAGGCCATCAAATCCAACCATAACTCAGCACTGCCAAGTCCACCACTAAACAGTGTCCCTAAGTGCCACGTCTGCATATCATTTAAATACCTCCAAGGCTGGTGACTCATCAGTAATATCGCTCATCACAGTTTTCACGTTTTCTCACACCTGGCTAAAGTACCTTTTTGCCATTTACATGTTTGTTGCCATTAATTTTCCTTGTTCCACCTCATTCTGTCCAAATATTTCTGTGGTATTCAAAAGTGTGGCCATCAAAGAACTGTTTTGCTGAAACACTCTCTAGAAGGGATGCTTCTTTTGTGATAGATGCAGGAGATAACAAGAAATCCATGATCAATTCTTGTGTACCTTTGGAGACATCAGTTCAGTATCTCTATTGCTCAGTTTTGTCATTTATAAAATAGAATTTTGTCCCAGTGTTTGTCTTCTTTGTTTGCTTGGGTAATAAAAGCATGATGTCAGGGCCATAGATGTGATTTAGTCAGCCTGTTAAATAGTCCAAACTCAATTTTGTTAAATAATCCATTCATTTAGGGCTTTCACTTCAATATGTTCCTTTAGGACCTCAAAATGTTGTCACAGTAATTAAATACTGCCTCTTACTTTTTGCATGTAGACTAAACATGTTCAGTGTGATTATCAGAAGACAGTAATGGATTAAACAG
>NW_008669736.1:2431-27444 GCF_000695815.1 Acanthisitta chloris
GACTCTTAAAAAAAAAGCAAACATTCTAGGCAATAATCAATTTTTGCAGCTGTAGAGGGATAATGGTAGTTTTATAGAGATAGAAAAAATGCCAGTCCTTCATGGGCTAGGGGAGCCTTTATGGAAAATCTTGCAAAGACATACCAGCTGCAGCATAGGTAACTGGGGTTTAGTGTAAATACATGACAGCTGTAGAAAGTATTTGGACAAATTTGAGGGTTAGAAATAATCATTGGAATCTCTGCCTCCAGCCCGAGGAAATTATTTATATTTTTGACAGGGATGCAGTCACAGCAGCAGTGGTAGTTGTCTGGCTTTCATTAGGTTTACTGTGCTTTGTCTGGCCAGGCACAAAAAGGAGAGGAAAAGTCTGGCTTACTCATGATTGTATATGCTTTTACATTTATTTAGATTAGCATTTTGTGAAGGAACTGAAATGAAAATTGCTGAGTCTTAGTTCAGTAATATAGAAGTTGAACTTTAGGCATATGCCTTAGTGCATTCTTTGAATTGTGCTTTATGGATTGCTTTCTGAAGCTGAATGTAATCTGCTCTAAGGCATAGTTATATCACAAGCTGCTGGAGTGAAAATCTTACTGCCCAAATTTAGTATTAACAAGAATCTAGCATTTTTTGTGTAACAGATTTGAGTCTGCCCTTCTGCCCTGGTCAAGAAGAATGAACTTTATCTGTATTTTGCTTTCATTGCTAGGTGCAAAATGACAGGTTAGAGTTTTTGAAGTACCATCTGATACTGAGGAAGAGAGACAACAATAGAGAGAAGGCCCTAAAATGACAAAAATGCCTTTGGTACTTGAATAAATTGTAGTTTGTGTCCAGACTGTTTCCGTTCTGGGAAGTGTGGGGAGGATTTGGTGGGGGGGGGTGTGGAAGGAAACATTCCAGAAAACATGAATTGTACGGTAATATTTACCTTTTCTTTTCTCATTAGGTATAGGATCCTGAGCTTATCCACCCATATTGAAACATCTGAGGATTTTCCAAAGTACACAGCAGTCTATATGTTTTGTTCCACATTAATGAGAATTAATTAAAATAGCATTAGTCAAAATTTGGGCCATTTGAATATGTTCTTAAGTATGAGTTTTGGGGTGGAGTTTTCAAACAGGCTCACTACTGAGCTAAGTGTCAATCAAGAGGTAGTCCAAGCCTGGCTTTGGTGATAATGAAATGGGAAAAGATGCATCATGCAGACTAAAAATTGAGTATTGCACCAGAAGGCATTGTTACAGCCTCCTTCTTCTAATTGACAAACTCTGCTTATTATCTTTCTGCTGACTTCTTCCACCTACCAATAAATCTGCATCTGTGTGTACTTGGCAGTCACTCTGCATTGTTTAAAACCCTATCCTGTGTGCTTAGCCTCAATATTCCTGGCATTGTTTTTATTTGGTTTGGAGTTTTTTGGTTGGTTTTGGTTTGGTTTTTTTAATTTACTTAAATATAGAATCACGCATGTTCCCTCCATAATGTGCCCAGTGAAGAGCTTTCATAGACATGTATCAGTGCAGGATTAGGAGTGATTCTGCTGATTTCAGCAGAATACTAGTGACAGTATATCATGAGAAGGCATTCCAGCAAAAACATGGCAAATAGGATGTCAGCCTGTCTCTGTGAGCTATATGGGGATAAAGCCCATTGACCTAGTCAGAAGCTTGTGGCACCATATATCTCAGAACCCATGTGAAACTGATCATCTTCTTCAAAAGTTAAACCCTGCCATTGTACTTTTTAAAATGCTGTGGAACTACAGTATGGGTGCTTGTTTCAAGTTACACAGGACACCAGTCAGAAAGCAGAGAATTGAAGCTGTATGTTACAGACTCCATCTTATATACTCACAATCCTGTCAGCTGTGAATTTTAGTCAGGGTAAAAGCATCCAAGGGATCCTGCTTTGCAATTAGAATAGCAGGATTCTTGTAGACTTTGCATTGCTAACTAAGAAAGACGCACAGTGCTCAGTAAGTCTGAGCTCTTACAAATTAAATCTAAGATTTGCTTCTAGCTGCATGTCTGACCACAGAAGAACAGGTCAATTCAGTAAACTTGCTGAGAAAGTCAGAAAACCTGTTGTGCTTCTACTTGGTCATATTAGGTTTGTTTCAATTTAAAAACTGGAGACTCCAAGGAGAGAGAAAGAGCAGAAAGCTTTTTTAAAGAGTTAGGAGCATGAAATTTTATTTCCCCAGTCCTGGATCAAAATTTTGGTTCATCGTACTCATAGATATGTACCTTTGGGAAGATAGAGATGTACAATAAAGGTACTGTCCATTGAAGTCTATAAAAAATGTTCCGGACTCATTAGAAGAATAATATTTTGGTGTGCTGGCAAAATGGCTTTCTAGGCATTTAGATTAGGTACGACATTGTACCTGTGGTAGTCCATTCATGCCATAATGGAAGTAAAATGGATATTCTTTGTATATTAAAACATGTTGCTTTGCACTATTTAATACCTGTTGGACTTCATTCCCATGTTTGACCACCTGTGCACGAAGAACTGTATGAATAGACCATTTCACACAAGCGAAAAACCTGTCACACATTTTCATTGTTTGTTACCAGCCTGAGCCAGAATCATACTAGCAATTTGCAGCTGAAATGTTCTCTATCTAGTATCCAAACCAGCAAGGAATCCACTTCTCAGAAAATGTTCTTTAAAATACCTGGGACAGTGCTTTTGGAGGAGCTGTGGGGGGTGTGTGTGCAACTGATGACTTGGCAGCAACCAAAACAATAGAATTTGTTTCAGCCTTTTGAGTAAGCTTTGTGTTGCCCAAAGGAGATGTGCAAAACCAAGTACAATCCTTCCTGTAGAGGCTGTATCATCATAATACATGATTAGCTATTACAATCTCCTGTCATTTCACTCCAGGAGAATTATGGCTCTCATCGTGAGGATGTAGGACTACAGATGGAGGACTGCCTGCTACAAATCTCTTGGAAGGCTGCTGCTGTAAATCTTTTGGAGAAAATTCATTGCCTAAAAAAAACTATGCTAAAGGGAACCTGCCATTTGTTTTCTTAGGGAAGATGGGAAGAGGGGCTATGAAGCAAGGTACAGTTCCATTCTACACTCTTTAATGTTATTCAGGGAATCATTCATCAAGGAGTATTCAGCTATTTCTCAGAGTAAGAGAAGAAAGGAGATATGGCAATATTCAGTGTGTTGTATCACACTGGCTTCCTGTATAGTATTTTGTGTGAGAGGAGTTGACACGTCCCTCTCCAGAGGCTGACTTGGGCTGTAATGAATTTTATAGCTTAGTTATAGCAATGGCCAGCTAGTGGTTGATAGACTGGCACAGGTCTGGACCATTTGCAGTGGGCTCAGAATTCAACTCAGATGCAGGCTTAAGAACAAGTAGTGCTTTACCATGGACTCAAACCCTGATTTATATACTCAGTGTAGATGAATAGGCACTGATGCAGATACTGATGGGTATCCTGTGTATGAGTCCTTGAAAGCATTCTTTTAAACTTTGAGGCTTAGTTAAACCAGAAAGGTGGATAGAGAGGTGGGAGTACCAGAGGGCTCAGCATAATTCAGCTCCATCCTGCAGCTGACAGTATACATACAGACAATGCAGCTGACAGTGACAGATAACCAAAGAGGGCCTTCACACTGAACTTCACTGGACTTTTTCCTTCTGGGGTGGGTGCTAAAGGCCCCAGCCTCAATGCTTGGTTGTCCTTTAATTCACCCATACTCACTCATAAAATGAGGGTATTAAAAATTTAAAAATCAATTCCCTTTAATACAACGCCCACCAAAAACAAATACATAGATATATGTTTATAAACAGGAATAAGAGCTATTTGAAACTGACAGTCTCAGTTTGCATGTTTCCTCCACATGTAGTCATGCTAAACCTTAAACTGGTAACAAGCGCTTTGCTTAGTAAAAGCCTGTAAGTAAAAGCCCATAAGAATGTCTGAAAATCTGATGTTAATTTTCCTGGTTCCTAGAAAAGACGGATACTTTCAGGAGTTCTGTGAATCCATCAGCTCCTGTTAACCTTGAGTTCCTTTTGGAGAAAAAGCATATTGATTATTTAAGAAAATAATTGCAAGTGGTAGAGCTTGTGTGACCTAGTTGGACTAGTTGGAAGATTTCCATCCTTATTGGTCCTGGAGAGTTGGATGGTACTGTGGACAATGTATGCGCTCCAGTGGATTTAGATTTCATCTGCTCAGCAGTGTCAGATATCAGGCTGCCTGTGTTCCTTGAACCAGGCTTGTTCTGGTTGACACAGCCTCATACTGACAGATCTGGGGTCTAAGGCCACAAAATGATTGGGTGGGGAAAAAAAAATCCTTGCACCTCTGCAATAAACACCATGGTATAAACACCACAGATAAAAATGTTGGCCTGCAATATTCTTGAGAACAGCAAGTCCTATTAACTTCTTCAAGATTTCTTTCTTGCCAGCACTTTATCTTTGATTAGCAGGGCTTTGGTTATCTAGAGGTTATGGCTCACTTGGAGAATTTACACAGGTGCAATTGCTTCTTATTGTTCATTCAAACTCAGAAGTATTTTACGGGAACACAATCAGTCAAAGGTTTTTTAGGTTTGTTTTGTTTCATTTGGGCTACATCTATTTCATTTGACAAAATATTCCTCTAAGTACTGGAAAAATATCCACCAAGTCAGTTGTTTTTTTATTGTGAAAGCCAGGACTTATCTGCAGGAGTTCTATTTCTCTGCCTTTCCCACAACCATTAATTCAACACTACTCCTGAATGTTCTTGTTGCTCTTTGCTTGTACCTGACACCATTCTAACTCCAGCCTCTAGTCACTTGCTCCAGTTTTTCCTGCTATTATTGCTTCTGTTGACAGGTGTTTTGAGTTCCCAGGTGGGTGAATACTTCCAAAATAAAAGCAGAAACAGTTTGCCTGTAGATAGTAGGCTGACAAGCCAAACATGTTGTTGCTTTACTTAAAGATGCCTCACTGTTGAGCAGGTGACACTGAGAAATAGCTCTTTTGCTGTGACATCTTCACAGTTCTGGCAGACAAGCAGAAGTGTTTGCCTTATGTTCCAGGACTAATGAACATGTGATTAATGACACAGAAGTGAGAGTGAAGGAGTGAAGGGACCCAGGCAGCAGGCTGAGGACATGGAGGAAGGTGGGAAGAGTGTTAAGAACCGATTGAAGAGGTTTTCTTTATTCCCCTCGTCACTGTCCCTGTTACCTCACTGACTAGGTTGCAGAAACCTCACCAAGACATCTAGCTGGGCATAGACCACAAAGCCTCTGACAGACCTTGGGTGCAGGAGTGCTGATTTTTCAGTCTTCGTGGCGCACTGGAATAATCCCAGGGCAGGAGGCATCATTTGGTAAGGATGCTTTTATAGCTATTTCTGGTAGGGGGGCTTACAGAAGACTGAAGTGTGTCACTTTGAAATTCAAAAGATTTTGTGAGACAGTTTTCAAGCTGAAAGATGGGAAAAAATAAATACAGAAAAATGTTTTTTAACAGTGCTATGAGAACACTGTATACTTTAGAGAGGTCACATCTATCCACCAATTCTATGCAGGGTGGATGCTTGTGATAACTCATTACCAGAAAGCCTCTTGCAAGTTTGAGAAGTAGATGAGGAAACCTCTCCCTTCTTGCTTCAGGTCTTCATTAGGTAGGGCCCAGGGTACGTCCACCTTCCAGGAGTTTAGTTGACTGTGTTAAGTTTAGATGTCTGAGCCCAAGATCAGCTGGTTCATTAGTAAGAACTGTTGTAGAAAAGGACAGGGGCAAGGGCTTGTCCCTCCTCTTCCTTGGGAGCTGCTCTTATGCTGAGGTTCTACTGCTCACAGAATCACAGAATATTCAGAGTTAGAAGGGATCCACAAGGATCATTGAGTCCAACTCCTGGCACTGTGCAGGACATCCACAAGTATTACACCATATGCCTGAGAGCATTGTCCAAGTGCTTCTTGAACTGTGGCAGACTTGGTGCTTTGACCCCTTCCCTGGGGAGCCTGTTCCAGTGCCCAATCACCCTCTGAGTGAAGAACCTTTCTCTAATATGCAATCTAAACCTATCCCTAAACCTAAAACTTCAGGGACAATCACCTCCCTCGACTGGCTGGTGGTGCTGTGCCTGATGTATCCCAGGGCACGGTTGTCCGTCCTGGCTGCCAGGGCACAATGCTGACTCATAATCAACTTGCTATAGACCAGGGCTCCCAGGTCCCTTTCTTTGGCAATACTTTCCAGCATCTCATTCCCTAGCCTGTACATACAGCCAGGGTTGCCCTGTCCCAAATGCAGAATCCTGCACTTGCCCTTGTTAAACTTGTTAAATGTGGCTGGTGATTGCCCAGCCCTCTAATTTATCACGGTCATGCTGCAGGGCCTTTCTGCCTTCAAGGGAGTCAACAGCTCCTCCCATTTTTGTGTCATCTAGAAACGTGCTCAATAGCCCTTCAAGTCCTGCTTCCAAGTCATTACCAGCGGTGATATGGACAGCAGTGCTTACATTGCTGTGCCACATCACAGCTGTGTAAGCAGATGTGTCAGCACCTGGTCTTCACCTTGACCGAGGGCTACTGGCTGGGCTGCCTGGCTTGACATCTTGGTCTCTGTTCTGTCTAATCCTGTTCTCTATTTCTGTCCTTGATCCTGACTGAGAATTGCTCCTCTGCATCTCAGCTCCATAGTGTGGTCGTTACTCTCAGGAAAGGCTCCTGGCTACAAACAAGGTCACCCCCCTTGTGAAGCAGCTGCCCCCCTCACTGCTTCCTAATGCACTGTGCATTCAAGACAGGTTGAGGGTATAGCAAGTCCATTTCTGCAAAATAGCAACAGGAAGGTTTATGAGTAGACAGAGAAAACAGGTTCTCAGACACCTTATGCTAGACATTGTACTTTGCACAGCAAAACCTCCTCAACAGTGGTAAACAGTGCCCATCCCACAAAGAGATTTCAGTAGCTGTTTGTTCTAAAGTAGGAAAGGAAGCTAATTTTTCCATATTTTTTTCCATCAAAAATCAACTCAGTTTTTTTAGTTATCTAATTACTGAGATATTGGTAGTGCTGTTGGAGGTATTGTGCTGCTGTTCATTTGTTTTTTGAATGAATGCCTCCTTCAACGGTTATGTTTGGCTTAATGACCAAGGGCAAACTCTAGTATAGATCAGACACTATACTTCAGGCGTCAAAATTATTTTCTGACAGTTTTAGGGCAAGATTTCTGCATTGCTAAGAACTTCCAGTTTCAAAGAACTCGCATTTTTCAATGAGAAACTGCTTAGTCAAAGGGTTTCTTAAAACAAGAAAACTCAATTGCAATAAAAGTGATGGGAAAGCAGTAGTTTCAAAGACCTTCAGTTATGACTGAGAGACTTGTCCTCTTTTGCAGGTGTTATTCCACCATGTTTGGCAAACAGCTCAGCCTCAGAAGCTGTCCTAGAATAAATGTCATCCTACTGTAAAGCTTTTCTTTGATCAGAGACACCAATTCCACAACTAGTCCAAAGGATGCATTCCACTGCTTAGTGCTGGTGGCAGGGTATGGGGCAAAAAGGCTTCTTCCACCCCTCTAATGAGCGTATCTACCTTTTTTCACTGAGGGAGGCTACCTGTGAAAGAATTAGGAAAGCTGACTGCATTTAGTCCTTCTTTAGAACAATTCTTCCTTAGTAGTGGATTGCCCAGGCTGTATTTTCCTGTGAAATTTCTTGGAGGAATAGATAACCTTCATCTCAGTTACTGAGCTTGCAGGAGGGACCATGTTTGTTTTATAGTGCAGATTGATTCTGTTGTGAGGAGGGTTTGTTCTGTAAGTCATTACAGAAGTCATTAAGCAGGTGTCAAGCAGTGTATGTAACACACTGGTAAAGGAGAGGCAGATGAGCTACCCTCCCTCTAAGTAAAGAGGATCTTGTCTCCTGCTGTTCTTGTGTTTTCATTTCCTATGTCTGACTGAATTATCTCTTGCAGCAGTTGTTCCTCCTTCTAGGTGGGCATGAAATATCAATCATTAGCACTTTTTTGTTAGGATTATAGTTCTCTTCTATTGTCACTATTTTGGTCTCCATGTCTATGCCCGCCTGTTCTAGTCTGCCTCACTGCTCTGGGGTAGGAAAGTTGTATCCAGTCCTGAGTTGTGGCCTAGTGACTCTTCTGACATGTGAAGAACTACAAATGCTTTAATTATGCTAGTGATGTACAGTGAATGTCAAGCTGATTGTCTACCTATAAGACTATTCACTGCATACTTTCTAGATGCAACTGTGCTTTAGTCCACTTCTATTTTAAATTACCACTACCACGTAGACACATGCAAGACCTAGTATTAGATCTGAAAATGAGATCTCTTAGTGACACTGCAGGATGGAGACTCAAAATCATGAGTCATTTAGGGAGCATCTACAGTATAGGTCCAGGAATATTCTTCAAGGCTAACTGTTGAATTTTTGATCCTTCAATTGGACAGTACTGTTCAAAACACCAAAGCCATGTACACATTTGTATCATGAAACAGTAGAGAAACATAGTAGGGCATCTTCCTTGAGTTGAACCTTTCAGATGGACCACTTAAGACATCTCTACACCCTGCTTCACTGTGCCCCTAAGAAATAGCTGCTGTCTACAGTTACATGTGCACCATTCAGTTCTTCAGAAGATAAAGATCAAAACATTTTCTGGATCCCTCTGGTATCATGTAACTTTCCACTTTTTCCCTATGATTGTTATCCAAATCCCATTCATTATTGAAACAAATACTGCTTTAGTGATTCTGCTTTCAAATATTAGTTCGAATTTCCTATTTGCTGAACCAGACAGGATGTGCTGAGGAACCAGATGGAACTGGAGGATGAAATAAGTATAATGTGAAACCAGAATCTGGCATTTTTCTCCTACCAGAATCTTGCTGTGTATAGTTTTTCTATTACATGACTCAATCACCAAGAATACAGCATTTCTACTTTGTGTGTCAGTATGGAGAAGAAAAAAACAGAGTGTCTTGATTTACAAGTATTTTATGATATTGCTGTGATAATCCCA
Source organism: Acanthisitta chloris (assembly GCF_000695815.1). Taxonomy (NCBI): domain Eukaryota; kingdom Metazoa; phylum Chordata; class Aves; order Passeriformes; family Acanthisittidae; genus Acanthisitta; species Acanthisitta chloris. The sequence continues at coordinate 11,472 of NW_008669736.1, forward strand.
GGTGCCTTTGATTCTACGAAGAAAATACATACTGTAAAAAAGCAGGAAATGCCTTCCAAAGATTTTAGATATCGCTGCATGACACAAAGTCTGTCACTCAGACTTTTTGTTTTACTTCCCTTTTTTTTCCCAGTTCATAGCTGAAAAAACTCTGCTCAAATGCTATAGCTTCAACCACGAACAAAGGTTGAAAGCAAACAAAGCAAAGCATATACTGAAATCCAATAGAAATGCCTTCCTGAATAGCTACCTTTATTTTCCTGTATGAGATATGGGGTTCTGAAGATGTTGACCTAGACACGCCTCTCACCACGCTTTAGTTTCATGGATTCTGATGAAATTTTCTGTGTTACAAATGTGCAAGAAAGCACAAAACAGCTACCTGAACCAAAAACCCTCTACCCAGCTTATCTTTCAGTCACTCTTTTTTACAGCAGTGTTACTAACTATGTAAAACAGATGCACAGTTCCTAGGGACAAAGGATTTTCAAGTGTTTCAAACAAGGAAGCCTGGATTCTATTTGCAGCTCTGCCCCTGCCAAGGTTTTAATTATTAGTTGCAGACTTTATTAATTAGTAATACATCCTTTCATCAGCTTAGCTTTTTGCCTCTTTGTTATTTTAAATGTAGTTTTCTATCCACATGCCACACCCTTTACAAAAGCTTGAAGAGTGTTTTGCAGTAGGTAAGTGCTGAGAAATGCAGCAGGTAGCAATGGGTTTATACCTAGAAATGCTTCCAAGGCGTGTATGTAGAAACTAGTTGTTTTAACCCATGTGATTTTGCTCTGAAATCACATTTCTAAACACCACACTGTTTGCTGTTTCCCTTTGTAACAGCATGCACAGCAACCTTTCCGCCCTAAATGCTTTATCTCCTCCTAAAACCTGCGCACATGGCACAGGACAGTAAGTTCACAAGATCTTGGGCAGAGAAAAGCACATGCATTTGCTCTGGATGCCGACGATGTCCCTTTTGTGTATGGCTCTGTTCAAAGGACTCCATCTGAGATTTTAGGAAATTGTGTTGAATCACTCTGTGACCAACATGCTTTGGAGATGGGGAGTGCTGGTTGCTGCCAATTCCTCTGGAGAACTGTGCTCTGAAGCTTCACCCTGAGCAGGTACTTTGAATGCTCTGTGTGTGAATTCTGAACACAGGAAGGTCCTGGTGAACCACCATCAATACACTGGAGATTTGGAGTCTGAATCAGGGTCACTGCCCAGTAAGCCAAAGGGCTGGGAAAGAGCATCAGTGTCTGCTGCGTTCCCCCTTTCCAGTGTTGTGCTTTTCTGCAGCCAATAGCTGAATCCACTCACTGAGCACCTTGAAGAAAAGGTCTAGAGGCAGCAGCAGTTCCAGAGTGTGTTGATGAATTAACTGGACTTCTACATGCTGACTTGGTCATCCTCCTCACGCACTGCTGCGCAGCACGCATTCATCTGTTCTGTGTTCTGAGCTTGCCGGCAGAGTGCCTGGGTGAGCCACGGGTGCCAACGGCGACACGGCAGTGTCCACCTGCGAGCTACGGCACAGCTGTAGCTGTGTGAATCTGTCCTTTCTCAGCCTGTTCACAAACTGTGGGTTAATTTTTCGTGGTCACTAGGTGGCAGAATTTGCGTTATCAAACCGTGCAGGATGTTTTTTTTTTCAGTGCTTACAAACCTTCAGCTCTCTCCCTGTAAATTAGTTGCCAAGTCCTGGCAGAGGGAGCTGTGTGAAGGAACAAGCAGGACTCCCTCTCAGGGATATGATCTGTCCTGCAGCTGATGGGTCATTTGCATTTACGCTTGATCCAAAACATGGGCAAATTTGACAAGCTCTCCTGTTAGTGCAATATTTTGGGCTTTGATTTGCTAGTCTGGTGTCGACAGAGCTTCAAGTCTGATTCCAGGGGACTTTTCTTATTTGCTGAATAATATTTGCACTTTTTATCAATAGGAATCCGCCTCAGAGACATGTCATGCAGGGCTTGTGGCTAAAACTATTAGAAGTCTATGCTCAGACTACATCACAAGGGATCATAAAAGATGTATTTTTTGAGCTAAGCTAAAGCATTTGGAAAATTCAGGTTTGGAGAGCATTTTTACTTTCTGCCAAAGTGCTTTAGGTTGGTTTGAATCTTTAGGCCATACAAAATAGAAAGAACTTTTAAGTAATGTTTTTTTATTCCAAGAACCTTTCTGATAAATGGAGAATATCCAGGAAACATGTTGATAGGAATGTGATTTTACAGGAATATCTTAAACTTACAGAATTGTGGAACATGAAGCAGCTCCAGATCAAATCAATTTCTAGTTGGAGAAATTAATGTTGAAATTGCTATGTCTTCTGTGCTTGATCACAGCACTGGTTGGTCAAAAGATGCAGCAGATGCGGAAAACAAGATCTCTCAGTCTTGAATAAGACTGCTATTTCCTGTCCTGGTAGATCTGGAAACACTGAAATGCTCTGCAGTAACTTCTCTGCACTAGGGCTTTCATGCAGCATAGATTAAAAAAACTCTCTTGCACCTTCTTTAATCCTGTAATTGGCATTTTTTGTTGTCCTATATATTTCAGAGAGACAGAGAGACTCTTGCATAATTCTCCCAACAGAATGGAGGAGGAAAGAGTACAACCTGCCCATTCACTGAAGTTCCTGTATGTCCACAAGGAAGCATAATTTTCCTGGATACATATATATGAAGGAATGTCTGTCTCTCCTTGCAATTTCATTCCAAATAAGCAGCTGTCAAATTAGCAGCAGCATTTGAGAAGAGCTTGCTAGTATGGTAACTCCTTTCAAGGGCTCACAGAGATTGAGTGAGATTTCAAGACTTTGAAACAAAATCATTGGACATTGAAGGGAATTCAACTGCAATAAGAAGCTATGGTATTACCTAGCTCAATTTTTTTATTTCACAGGCTTCATAATCTGGTCTGTGTTCCCAGATATCAGTGTATTAAGATTTGAAATCTGATTCCAATTCAGTGTCTTGAGCCCACTGAAAATTATTCTGTATTCACAATTCAATGCTCTTAACCTTCATTAGCTGTACTCCCCTTAGCTAGGAGTATTGAAGTCTCTGAAGGAAAATGGTTTGCTGTGGCAATTCAAGCAGTTTCATATTTGCTTCCTGCTTCCTTTAGGTCTTCGTGCTCAAATATGTTGTTATCATTCTTCTCTAGTCAATTTTTTCTCATTTTTTTACAGCAAAAAGAAAGTGGATTTGTTATATATGAAAGTATAATACTGAGGTACTTAATGCCTTCATTGCCATAGTCTTTCATAGTAAGACCACTTGTTCTTAGAGAAGTGCTCACTGAGCTATTTTCCATTTTTTACCAGAAGTCCTGGCTAACCAGGGGGTCCCAGTTGGCTGGAGGTTAGCCAATGTGATGTTCATCTATGAGAAGGGCAGGAAGGAGGATCTGGCTTGTCAGCCTGTCCTCAGTGCTGGGGAGGGCTGTGGAGCAGTGATGGCACTCTTCTAGCATGAGTTTAGGAAAGGCAGGTACTGCCTGACTGACCTGATCTTCTTCTGTGACAAGGTGACCTGCTTAGTGGAGAAGGAAATACTGATGTTGTTTACCTAGGCGTTAGTAAAGCCTTTGTCACTGTCTGAATTCTCCTGGAGAAGCTGTCTGCTCATGGCTTGGACAGGTGCACTCTTCTTAGGGTAGAAAACTGGATGTATGGCTGAGCTTTGGGCTCAGTGGTGGCCAGTTACAAGTGGTGGTCCCCAGGGCTCAGTATTGGGGACGGTGCTGTTTAACATATTTATCAATGATCTGGATGATGGGATTAATTGCCCCTTCAGTAAGTTTGCAGACAACACAAAGTTGGGCAGGAGTGTAGAACTGCTGGAGGGTGGGGAGGGTCTCCAGAGGGACCTGAACAGGCTGCATCAATGGGCTGAGGCCAATTGTATGAGGTTCCACAAGGCCTGAGTCCTGCCCTTGGGTCACAACCCCGTGAAGCACTATACAGCACTATACAGGCTAGTGGCCGGAAAGCTGTCCAGTGGAAAAGGACCAAGGGATGCTGGTGGACAGCCATCTGAACATGAGTCAGCAGTGTGCTCAGGTGACCAAGTAGGTCAATGGCATCCTGGCCTCTCAGAAATTGTGAGGCCACTAGGACTAGGGATGTATCATCCCCCCATACTAAGCGCTGGTAAGGCCACATCTTAGATTCTGTGTTTAGTTCTGGGCCCCTCACTCAAAGAAAGACATTGAGGTGTCATAGCATGTCCAGAGCAGAGCAATGAAGCTGGTGAACAGTCTGGAGCACAAGTCTTGTGAGTAGTGGCTGAGGCATCTGGGGTTGTTTAGCCTGGAGAAAAGGAGGTTCAGGGGGGAACCTTATTGCGCTCTACAAGTACCTGAATTGAGATTGTAGACAGGGGGCAGTAGGTCTCTTTTCCCAGGTAGCAAGTGAGAGGACAAGAGGAAATGGCCTTAAACTGCACCAGGGGAGGTTTAAGTTGGATATTAGAAAAACTTTCTTTACAGAAAGGGTTGTAAACTATTAGAACAGGCTGCCCAGGGAAGTGGTTGAGTCACCATCCCTGGTGATGTTTAAAAAGCTATGGATGTGGTGCTTTGGGACATGGTTTAGTGGTGGACTTGGCAGTGTTAGGTTTATGGTTGGACTTGATGACTTAAAGGGTCTTTTCCAACTTAAATGATTCTGTAGTTCTATGAAAGTGTTATCTTTAACATATATTAAGAAAAGTCACAAGAAAAGCTCAACATTGTTCCTTCCTCAAATTCAAAACATGCATAGCAAAAAATGAAATCCAGACTCTGGTTGCAGCAGACATTAGTTTTGCTTGCCTTCAACAGCCTGACTCTTGCATCATATCCCAGTAGTCAGACTTCTACATGCTCCGATCAAGGAGCCAAAGGCAGACCTCCGGTGTTCTTATTTCTAGCCATCACTGCTGGTTATCGGAGGGAGGGAGAAAGGGAGAAAGGAAACCTGAAAGCACAGACAACTTTACAGTCTAGTACTAAGTTTGCTGTTCTGTCCATTGAGACAGGCAAGAATCTTTGTGCTTCAAGACATACTGTGATTATGCCTGTAGTTAGGAATTGGTAAAAGCATCTCCCTATGCATTTGAAATAGAAGCAAGGTTTGTTTTTGGTTCTGGCATATATGGAAGCAGTTGAAGTTTGAAATACTGGAGGAACCAGTTGTTCCCTTTCTGCCATCTAGGGGAATAAGTGTCTTTTATAAGTATTGTTGCTTAAGAAAATATTCAAAGTCTCATTTCACTATTCAAATGTATGATACTTTATTTTCAAGAAGATGGAAGGGTACCTTACAGCACTGTGACCAATGTATTTGTGCAGTTTGTAAAAACATTATTTACGTTCATTCGGAATTTGCAGTGACATGGCCGTCCTGCCATTTCGTACGTTCAAAGACCTGATTTGCCACACAACTGCATTAAATGTGTATCTAATTTAGAACAAAAAAAGTAAGCTCATGGCCCTGGGATTGTGCTTTTTTTCATTGTCTAGCCTTAGAAGTCAGACCTACAGCTGCTGTGTTTGAAGAAGACAGCAGCTATTTCTTTATGCATACAAAAATTCTGCATTTGAATGAAGATGGAAAGTATTTTTAGCATCCAGCATTTGGATGTCAGCAGAAATGTTGTTAACTACTGTGTTAAAAATAGTTTTTCAATGACAAAGTTTTCACATCTCAATACTTTGTCTATTCTTTCAGGGCAGGAGGCTTTCAGTTTTGAGTATAGCGATACAAGATTCAGTGTGTTTGATTGCTGGGTTTTTGAATACCATACTTCACAACTTTTGATGACTCCTCAGAGATGGTCATTGTCAAAAAAATCAGTGCTCACAGGTTGTGACTTTATCTAATATGTAAATAACTATAGGAGAAAGGCTTCCCACTGTACATTTCTGCAGGCCTGTCAGGTGTCTTAGTAGGAGAACTCAGTCTCAGATCTTGGTGGGTGGAAGGCTGTGATCTAGCAAGGCACTTTACACAGGTAGCTAATGTCAACCATGTACTTGAATGCTTGGTTGAATGATGATGTACTTCAAGCACATGTATAATATTAACTGTCTACTTGGTACATTGCTGACCTTCGAGAACCAGCCATGAAGCCTGAGCTCTCAGCCCAGGTTTCTGGACCTAGTTGTTGGTTTATAGCTGGAACAGCCTATCAAATAGATAATCTCAGAATACATGAGTTGCATTGATACCACTCAGGACAAATGGAATTGACCTTGTAGTAGCAGTGAAAGAGGTGACTCAAGCCTTTCTTCTCTGAGAAGAGAATTTGTGTTTGGGAGTACCCAGCTGCAGGTAGCCACTGAATTCTGTGTCAGGACTCCTGCTTCCTGCTTGTTGTTATTATTCTATCTGAAAATAATCCTGCTTAACGTGACAGGACTTGATGAGCTGTTCAGTATGAGAAGTTGTTCTGCATTGTGAACATGCAGTTGTGATGCATAATAGTTTAGCTCTCACAGACAGGCCTGATAGCTTTGCCTTCTCTGTCCAGTAAGCAAAATGACATTGCCTTTTCCCTCTTTCCCCTCTTTTGCAAGTCAGCACACAGAAACCCTTTGCATGTGTTTAGTTAAGTGCGCAGTGTTTGATGGACAAGGAGCTGGCATGCAGCTAGCGACAAAGAGAATCTTCTCCTCTCCAAGCACTCCCTTTATCTGCGGTGGTGGCATTGCTGAGGTACAGTCCAAAGCACGTAAACAGACTACAGAGTGCTAAAGAAAGGAGTCATGCCTCGAAGGCATTACAGCCAGAGAAAGCATCACTTCACACTCCTGTATGAATACACCAAGATGTGCTAGTGGGTCAAAAAGTGGGTGTTTTAAACCAGTGGTTAGTCTGCCTGTTTACAAAGATGGACCGCAGCATTTCTCTCCTCCCTGCTCTATTCTAGAAGAGCATAAGAAGGGACATATTTAGTCAGACTCTAGGTTTATTTTTCCAACATAAGACAAAGTACAGGGAGAAGTTTAAGAACAGAGCAAGGCTATATTAACATCTTTAAATACTGCTCCAGATTCCACTGAGAGGACTTGATGTGGCCACTGGGATTTTTCTCCTACAGGTCTTTCACTACTCTGTGCTTTCTGTGTGGCCTGAGTTACTTCTGCTGCTGGATAAAGCCAGCTTACAGCTTTTGTCTCATCCCAGCAGAGAGGAGAAAAAGATGAATTTAAGGCAATCTGTGTTTCAAGGAAAGAAAGAAGACTAGTGCTGTTGTGACTCAAGACGCTTACCCCACACACTCCCCTTCCAACTGAGATGTAGTCCTGTAGGTGCTTAGAAAAGACTTTCTGGAGTGAATACCTCTGTTTTGAATGTAGAAGTACTGTCCCTAATGGGAGGGAAAACCCCAAAACACCTAAAAACTTTAAACTACAAGGCAGATGAATAGAACCAACATTTTAAAAGTGTTATGATATTTGAATGAAATTAGTTGTTTAATATTTGAAAGGGGAAACAGTGAATATTTGTGCAGGCTTCCCATTATGTGATAAATATTGTAAAAACACCAGCACAGACCATAATGGAGAAACAGTAACCTCTTTGCCTCAAGCTTTGCAACCCATTTCTTTTAGTATGCTCTGTCTACTTGTCTTGAAGAATGGAAGTTGTTACATTTGAAAGCAAAGGTGCATATATTCAAAAAGCCTGAATAATATTCAAGCAGTAAAAGCTGGGGAGATGTAAAAGAAAAGTCATATTTCAAAGGCAAATCAATCTTTTGGGGCTAGGTTTGCTGAATTTTTCCATTTATACAAACATACTCCTGAATTATTTTAGGACACATTATTATTATTAGTAGTAGTATTAGAATTAGTATTGGTATTATTTTAAAATGGACTGAATTACTGGCTACAGACAACACATGGTGATGGAGAAGTACATTGTTAGTACACAACAAACTTTCCTTTTCTTTGCTTTCAAGTGAGGACAGAGTCACTCTGGAGGTGAGCTAGCTCCACTTGTGTCAGGAGACAGCAGTGTAGACAACTTGTGGATAATTTTTAGGCCTGATTCTCCTGTTTCACAGTACATATAACATTTGCCTCTTCCAGAAATGGTCAGAGGCATCGAGGACAAACTGTGTGAAAATGGGGAACACCAAAGAAACCTTGTCTTTCTGTTATTTCCTTCTGTGGGGGATGCTGTGGGCAGGGTGTGCTCTTCTGAGAGTGTCACTACTTCTGTGCTGAGCAGCAGTGTAGGCTTGTGGAGCTCCTGTTAGGCTATGGCCACAGGTCACTGAGCGGTACTGACAGAGGCTTGGGAGAATTTCTCGACTCCCTCTTTTCACTTGCTTGCCAATTGTCCAGGTCTTTCATAGTGTGTTCAGCTGATACAGCTCCTATGCTAGTGCGAACACTTGGTGATATCTTCCAGCTCTGAAGAAACACTGGAAGGATTCCAAAGGAGTGAAAGGGTTCCTGATCTTCTTGGTTAAGCACTGAAGAGTTCAGTACAAACTGAAGAGTCTTGCAACTTCTCAGAGTGCTACTTACCATTCATCGGTATGTGACTGCACATTTCTCATCACTTAGGAACTCAGCCAGCACAACACTGCATTTAGTTTTGGGGAGTTTGTTTTCTAGATCAGAATGTAGGGATCATTTGCATACAATGATCCAACTGAAATTGTCTAAGATGACCCAGTTATAACAAATTCCATTGTGCTTTCTCTCAGTTTATTAGACACAATTATTTCTGGCAAGCTGTGTCAGAGATTATTTCAACAGTGAAAGCTGAGAACTGGCTACATGATTCTTTTTTACAGGCAGCACTCTGGCTTTTCATGTGGTGCTGTTCAGACTGAAGATGATCTGTTACCAGATTTTCTATCTGCCAATAAATCTGATTCTAACCTCAAAACAACCCACACAGAAGGCAATACTATGTAGTGGCTGTGAAGACAACTGGGAGTTCAGAAACGTGTTCCTTCTCTCTCTATTATTTATTCCTTGATTTTGACTGTTAACTCTATGGTAAGGAAAATACTTTTACATAATGCTTGGCACTGAGGGGCTCAGACAAGGTCTCCAGAGGCAGTTGCAGCAGTAAGAGATATATGTCAGCAATTCTGACACTGAGATTTTTTACATATATTACTTGTTTCCACTGAGTAAAGTTGAGAGCAAAGATTGAACTCTGTGGGTCAGGTTTGACTTTGTTATTATTACACTGTTTTCAAAAATTCATCATTTGGCTCTTTGAAGAGGTCACTGTGTGGAGTTAGGAAAGAGTTTCACATTTAACTCTTTTCCTACCAATGACATACGTGTTATTTCAATTTATGGTAAATGTTTTCTCTTTCTCTAAACAATGTGCCTTGAGGGATGTGCCCAATATTTTACACTGTTTGATTCCGAAAAAACTCCATTATTTCTCAGCACTAATGTTGTTGTTGTTGTTATTATATATTCCAGCCTAATTTACTCATAGCCACTTTTACCTCTTCTATCCACATGCTCCCAAGCTCATCTATATAGTAAGGATAAAGACCTTATCAGCTTACCTGCCTGTCACTGAATTGCTAGCTCCATAGTAGCCACCTGAGATTAAATCCATGTCATTCTAGAATGATTTGTTCAGTACCAAACAATATATTTAGCTCTATAAATACATTTCTGATCAAATCAAGGACTTCCCTAACAAATGTCTTGATATGCAGTCTTTGTTGTTCACTGATAAACTGAGAAGCCAACAAAATACTGAGGAGAGGCCATTTCCCAATAGCCGACAGAGAGCTCCAGTGAGTGCAAAATAGCAGTGCCTCTGTTAATTGTCATGATGGCTATTCTGTGACCAACTCTGCAATTTCATGGAAGATGGTATTTTTATAGCTAGTCTATCCTAGTTAGCTGTCATCATATTATAGCAATCCAAAATGATCTATTACTCACAACAGTGAAACAGATGAGGATTCAGTGGGCACATTGTATACAGTGGATACCTTGACCTTTCACAAAGTGCTTTGCAGTCCCATGATGAATAAGATCCCGAAAGTGTCAATAGCGCTTTTTATTAGCATAAGCATGAGAACAAATGAAGTAGAATCTTGAGTGCCAGATGACAGTGACACTTAGGACCTTAACAGACCAGTATGTGAGCTACGCCCTTGTTGGCAGGCCTTTGTAACCTGGACAGCACAAGTCACTATTCCTCCTGCTTTGAAGCAGTATGAAACTTCAAAGAACATCAAAGCTATAGGGATCCAGTGCCAAGCATCATAATATTTACTTTCCCCATCCTGAATGAGTTCATTCTTCAGTGCCATAAAAATAATGCTAGACTCATCCCCTGCCCCGCTTAAGATGCATGAGTCAAAGTTCTTGCTGAAGAGGAGAATGCAACAAAGATCTGAATGTGACAGCCTGCTTTTAGCTTTATTGTCTCTGGGTGTTTTGGCTTATTGTTCTCTTCCCTTGTTCCCTTTGCTTGCATTCAGACCAAGACTGAATGTTAACTCAATTGTAACTGAAGCATATTCTGCTCATTGCACAGTTTCAAAAACAATGAGACAAATAACCTCGTACTGAAAAGTCTGACATGCAGCTGGCAGTGGAGAGCTGAAGGAGGAAATGAACAGGAAGATATGAAGAACACTGCAAAGAAAGAACAGCAAGCCTTTTGCAGGGAGATAGTAGAGAGACATTTGCCTTGTCTTGGGATTGGAGTGCTAAAACTAAAATCAAGCTTGCTTTTGAGTGTCTAATTCTGGCTTTTCATCTGCAACAGATAGGTAGCAGATTAATTATTTATGATCCATGAAGTCAAGGGATGGAGTATGAGCAAAAGCTACATTTGGCTGGCCAATATCAGATAAGCAAACTACAGACAATTGCTTCAGAGCTGTTTGTTGATCAGCTCTGTGGTTCAGACAGCAGGAAGAGACGAACCACAAAAAGAAAAAAGTGATTAATATTTTTCCCTAAAGTAATGGCTGGCTACTTTGCTCTTTTTGTTCATAAATCTGCATATATTAATGTGGCATAACACATCTGAAGGCCTCCTGTGTTCTTCCCACTGCCTTCATGAAGATGAAGAAACAAAGTATTAGTCTTCGTTTTACCATTAGAAAATGGGCCAGAATGGCCCAGGAACAGAATGCAGCCACTAACACCTTAGTGGGTTAGAGTGGATTAGGGTATCTATCTAGGCATTTCATTTTTTAAAGTATCTACTTCCAGTTGCTTTCCTAGAGCCATATATGCCAGTCATTGACCAATTACTTGATGGAGATACTTACTGTCTGAATAGTTAGTAGGAGAGCAATATTTCTTCCAAATGTCCAAAGAGGACATGCCTATCCCTGGGATGGCTGTGTCCATGTTTCTGCTTTCCATCTGTTTCTATTTCTTTTTACCTGTTTCTACCACAGTCTTTGACAATATCAAGAATTGTCATTATGGATTTAGTAGGAATATCCATGAGGTGTATCCTTTAAAAGAATGAATCTCTTTGTACCTTATGAAGTTCAAACATCTGGATTTGTATACAAGAGCAACACACTGTAACCTCTTCAATGACCTGAAAATGCCAGGTATTACGTATTTTAATTTATACCCAGCCCTGCCTGTAGACATAAAACTCTACTGCATAACTAACTTTGATGAGCACTTGTAAGTTTCTGCTAATGCCACATATGCCCACTTGCCCACTGTGTCAACATGATCTCGCAGCACATAGCTTCTCTTTTGCAGTGTTGAGAGGTGCAATTCATCTGTTGAACTGCTGGCTGCACTGATTCCCACTGTCTCTGCACTCCTTTATGTTAGCAGTGTTTGGAAAGACAGGTTTGGCTTTACAACTACAAACCTGAACAGAAAGCAGGCAAAGCACAAGGTCATTCTCAGAAGGTAGACGTGTTCAAATGAACCAAGGAACATGTATCTTTTTAGTGGCACTTGCCAGTTTATCATGCAAATATGTGTTTGCCACTGAATGCCTTTCAATTTGTTCAGTATTGTTTGCCAATCCCAGTTCAGGCAGTGTTAGTGATCACCGGAATTGTGCGTCCTCCCTCTCATGTGCTTATTTATGGGTTTCTGCCAAGCCAGCTTGTCAGTAATCAGTCAAATATTACTGTATACATAATATCTGTTACTGGTTTTCTCTCATCCTACCACAGTAGAGGTGAATGTGAACTTGTTTTCTTCATATCCAAAATCTTGATATTTCATTAAATATCCAGCTGGAACAAATTGTTTGGTACATTTAGTACTTTGAAATTTTGGAAGAAAGAGTCTTTGAGAAACACCCTCACAGAGTAGAAATTAGCTCTATGTTCAGGATGAGAGTAGCAAATTAAGACAGTAAGAGCACAACAGAAGCAACAACTGATATCTCTTGCCATAGCAAACATAATTTGGTCTAGGAGAAAAGGAGCAAAGGGGACAATCTCCTCTTTGAAGAATGGAAGTGAAAGGCACCAGGGCATTACATCTCACTGCTTTTGTTAGGTCACTGATCTGAGACAAAACAGAACAAGGTCAGTCTAAAGTTGGAGGCTCAGTTGAGAGTCTTGTCCCCGCATTTCTCATATGACCATAATGTTTCTTAATAGTACCATGTTGAAAGTCTCCACTTATTTCACAAAGAACTTCTTATTCAAAACAGTATACAGTAACTCAAGGCAACAGCAAAGGAAAACTTTTTGAGACCCTATTTTTAAAAAAGGCATCCCAGACCTACTTTCAATTTTATTTCTAAGGAAGAGCAAATTCCTAATTATGGGAAGTCATTATAAAATAAGTTCTTCTTACACTACAGTGAGGAATGCCATTGCAAGCCAGCAGTTTATCTGTACAGGGGTCTATCTGCACTGGACAAGATTTATCTGACAAGATTCATACGTGAAACGCTGGCTGGCAGGTGCAACATGACACCACAGTTATAGAAGTTCTTGCCTTCAAGCAAATATAAACAGGAGCAGTTAAAGGCCAAAGGGACTTGCAGCTGGAGATCTCATTTATCCTTCTCCTTGTTCCCAGGGTAGTGTTATAATGACAATTTCATTAGATCAGAGAACTTCACAGGAGAGTGTTTCACAGACATACGCATCTCTAAGTTGACTGTATCACTACATCTATGTACAGGAAACAACCATACAGTATTACTTGAAAGTTGGGCTAAAAAGTCACAAGTATGATTTGTTTTTCCTTCTCAATGTGCTCCTTCTTCTTCTAGTCACTGTCCTGTTTGTCTAGACATTTTCCTTGATTATATGAAGCAAATCCAGACAAGCTCCGTGGCAAAAAAGTAAGGAGCTTTGGGCTTCAGTATCACTGTATTTTGACTTGCAATTTTGATTTTGCTGTCTGACTGTTTCACATTCCACGAAGTTTTTTTCATGAAAGAATAAAGCAACACCAAAAAGAATGCTATGTGTGCTAAGTGCAGAATGAGTGATGGGAACTTTGTTGTCCATTACAGAAGATTACTGACTAGGCTGTCTCACTGTGTCTGGGTTATGTGACCCTCTGCTCTGATATTGTAAGTGTGGCCTGAAGGTGAAGGGACTTACACCAGCTTCTCAGAAGCAGACAAGGAAATGAGGGACAGGATCAGTCAAAGCATGAAGATGCTGCAAGTGATTTTAAAGCTTCAAAATGCCTGTGTTCCAAGAGAGCTCTCAATTTCCAGAATTCATGGTCACCTCCTAAGGAGTGGCATAGATACACATGTCCAAGTATGGTACCTAGAAGAAGTACTTACCTTCTAAACTATTAGACTGAAGATTTCGTCACCCATTTCTCAAGATGCTTCTGGTCTTGGCTGAGTAAGAGTCAATGGGACATGCCATTTTTGGCTTTTGCTTGTAGGCTCCTCTAACTCAAAAAAAAGTTCATAGAATGGTGTTCTCTCTGTGTATGCTCTGGAGAACTGTTCCTACTTATTTCAGTCACCTGCAGTATTGTTTTGGCTTTGAATTGAGACTGGTTGGTTTGCTACAACTGAGGTCAGAAGCTGAAAGTTGTCTCCAGAAATTTAAAATTCATTGAGAGTAAGCTGAGGACACCTGTGAAGATGTGCAGGACATGGAGGGTGCTGAGAATAAACATTCCAAACCCCAAATTCACCTGAGTGGAAGATGATAGCACATTCTTCTGAAAGTACTGGCAGACTCTCAATTTGCAGCTCATAATCCTGCCTCATGCTGAGGTTTAGAAAAACAGAGTTAAAGCGTGAATTTCAAATTTACACAACTCAAGTCTGTGGATACATTTTTGTAAGCTTAGATGAAGTAACTATTTTAGGATAAGTTATGTTGCTTTATCCATTTGAGTGAAATGACAACAGAACTGAAACTGAAGTAATTATTATAGGAAATAGGGTTCATGTAAAGATGAGCAATAATCTGAGAGCTGCGTGCCATTTACAGCAGGGACTGGAAACAGTGGTTCTTTGCAGTATGGCTACCTTTCCTCTTCCCTTCCAAATCCATTCATGTAGTTTAAGCTCAGTTCATCTACAGGAAACTCTTTAAGACCCAGACCTAAGTCAAAACCAGGTTTTTAAATAAGGATAATTTTTCCTGCCACTACTTGAATTTTCAATTTTTGTAGGATCTCAATAGGCCTCAATACATTAATGAGAGAAAATTCAGAAAAGAGTACACTTTTGTTTGTAATTATCTCACAGCTAAAGATAGATTATTTCAAATGAGAAGCCTAAAGATCTAACATATATCTTATTATTTTTTCTAGCCACTGAACAGCTATCATGCATTTACCCCAAGGATCAACAGAGACTGGGGGATGAACAGATCGAGATCAGCCATGCTGAGAAGGACTTTGAGGTGCTGGTGGATGAGAGGCTGGACACAAGCTGGCAATGCCCAGAAAGCCAACCATGTTCTGGACTGCATGCAAAGCAGTGTGGCCAGCAGGTCAAGGCATGTGATTCTCCCCCTCTACTCTGCTCTTGTCAGATCCAGCCAGGAGTGCTGCATCCACCTCTGGGATCCCCAGCACAGGAAAGGCATCGATCTGTTGGAGCAAGTCCAGAGAAGACCGCCAAGACGATTAGAGGAATGGAGCACCTCTCATCTGAGTAAAGGCTGAGATAACTGAGGTTGTTCAATCTGAAAAAGAGAAGGCTCTGGGGTGATCTAATTGCAGCCTTCCAGTACCTGAAGGGGACCTACAACAAAGATGAAGAGAGACTATTTACAAGGGCCTGTAGTGATAGAACAAGGGGGACTGGCTTTAAACTGGAAGACAATAGGTTTACATTAGCTATTAGGAAGATATTCTTACTGTGATGGTGGTAAGGCACTGGAACAGTATGCCTAGAGAACCTGTGGATGTCGAATCCCTGGAAGTGTTCAAGACCAGGTTGGATGGGGCCCTGAGCAACCTGGTCTAGTGTCCACAGCAGGAGGGTTGGATCTAGATGATCTTTAAAGTTCCTTCCAACTCGAGCCATTTTATGATTCTATTCTATGATTCTATAATATATCAATTTTCTACATCATCGTAGTTTCTGTAAAGCTGGAAGTAAAACTAACATGTTCCGGCATGTTTCGGGAGCACAGTACATACATGTCTGTGGGAAATTTGCTTCCTTAGCTTAGCTGGGTAGATACTAGGTTGTTTCACACAGCTGGCCTCAGCAGAACTACTAGTCTGGTGAATCAACAGTCAAATGGTTTAATTTCCATTGTGTAGGTATGTCTCCTGCTGTTAACAGCAGAGTGTAAGATGAACTATAAACACTCTCTAGCATGTCCCAGGTCTTTTGTTTGTCCTTAATGTTTTCAGAAGATAAAAACCTCACTGGGAATTTAGGTGAAGCCATCTTCTGTCTGTGCTTACAGCTTTGGAACTCTAACCCCAACATGATCCTTCATTATGACAACAAAACAGAAACTACTTGACATGACCCATGACACAAAATAGCACTACTGACTATTCTTGATTATTCCCAGTGTTTATACTACATTCA
>NW_008669736.1:27475-33171 GCF_000695815.1 Acanthisitta chloris
TTGTAGAGACTAGTAATAAAACTTCATTGCCTTCTCAAAGATCCTGCAGTGGACAGTGGCAAGAATTGTTACTTCCCATTCCAAAGGCATGGACAGATTTGGTGATTTCCCAGGACAACAGAGGAAACCAGTGTCAGAGCTTGGAATTGGAACCTTTCAATGTGTGGGAACTCCCAAATACCAGTCAGATACTGAATACCTAAGAGCACTGCTCTGAGTCTCTGAGGCTCAGCTTCTGACACAGCAAGGTCTGCAGTAAGTGAAACAGCTAAGGTAGTGTTCACCTCTCCTGATCCTGTGCCGTGACCTGACAATGTTTTGGGTCTCTTGAATCCATAGACATTAAAATTCATCACCTCCAAAAACCAGAAAAGTAAAGTGAAAAAACCAAGTTTGCTTGATTTGTATATGTATTCGTTACAGTGATCATAGTAACAGATTTGCAAGATAAGGAGGAAATATATAGGTCATTCAAAATGTGTTCTTCCCTAGTGTGGAGGAGGTTGGTTTTGTTTACTTCCTGCAGTTAGGAGATAGGATAAAGACTGACACAGAGTGAGAGTGGAAGTGGCAGATGATGAAAGAAAAAGAGAATCAAAGTGACTAGAGTAACAAAGCCTTTGAATTAACAACAGATAAGGAAAAACTTGAACTAATTCAGTGTTTGGGGGTGTGATAAAGCAAAAGATACAGCACTATGCAATTAAAGCTGAACATCAATTCTGTAGGCTGGACTGCTCATTCATTTAGGAATACAGGATGATAATGAAAGATGCACAGAAAGTATCCCAGGTCAAGGCCGCTGCATAAGTGGTTTGGCTTCTGTAGTACTGCAAGTTTCATCTATGACAAAATGAACTCACTTCTTTTCATAAGTCCAGTCCACAGTACTGACAACGCTTCTCTTGGAGAGCTAGGCCCAAGTTTGCCCTTAGGTCTCAAATGTTAACAAGTCTTCATACTGGCTAAGAAGTGAGCCAGAAGGAATTGGAGCAACATAACTTCCTTCCTGTCTCAACAACATAAATGCACCCTATCCAGATATAATAAAAACATTGAACACTTATTAAATCAGACTTGGAAACAGAGGGTCAGAACCCAATACCTGAGCACATTTCTAATTTGCGTTTTCTATCACTGTGCAATTTCAGTTTTCAACAGAATAATAGCTGCTTGAGTGGAGGCATATATGTAGTTTCAATACTGTATTGCCTTCTGGTCCCTTCTAAGCACCATTAGCTCATTGAAGCCCTGACTCACTAGCCCTTTTGCTGGTATCCTATACTGTCCTTCACACCCAGATGAACAGGGCATAAATGCTTCCATTCCAGTTTCAAACCATATCAAACCTATTTGTCACCTCTTTACACATTTGAGATTGATTAGGAAAAGCAGAAAGCAAAGCAGAATAAAAATTTCTTAGCAGAATTTTAAATGGCCGTTTTGTCGCAGTTCAATGAAGTCAGAAACATTTAATCCACGATACTGGTAGCAGGACGTAAAATGTTTGGAGGTTTGGATGATTTAAGAATCTCTTATTTAATTTTTTGACTTTTTTTGACCCACAGAGGGTGGAAGCAAGGACAGGGAGACTGAGAGTAATACAGAGAAATTGTCCAAGTAACCAAGGGTCAGGTTAGGAAAGCTAAATCCCTGATAGAATTACATCTGGCTAGGGATGTCAAGGGCTACAAGAAAAGCTTCTATAGGTACATTGTTGATAAAAGGAAGACTAGGGAAAATGTGGGCCTTCTCCATAAGGAAATGGGAGACTTGGTCACCTGGGACATGGAAAAGGTTGAGTTACTTTTTTGCCTTGGCCTTCACTGGCAAGTGCTCCAACCAGATCACTCAAGTACAGAAGGCAAAGACAGGGACTAGGAGAATGAAGAACTGCCCACTGTAGGAGAAGATCAGGTTTGAGACCATCTAAGGAACTAGAAGGTGCAAAAGTCCGTGGACCTGGTGAGTTGTGTCAGTGAGTACTAAGGGAACACGTAGCCAAAGCACCACCCATCACAGTTGAGAAATTGTGGCAGTCTGGTGAAATTTCCACTGACTAGAAAAGGAGAAACATAACCCCTGCTTTTAAAAAGGGTAAAAAGGGAGAAAAGGAAGACCTGGAGAGCTACAGACTGGTCAGATTCACCTCTGTGCCTGGCAAGATCATGGAGCAGGTCCTCCTGCAAACTATGCTAAAGCACATGGCAAATAGAAATGTGATTTGTGACAGTCAACTAAGGGCAAATCCTGCCTGACAAATTTGGTGGCTTTTTACGATGGGGTTAAAGGGGCAGTGGATGACTGATATCTACCCAGAACTGTGCAAAGTATTTGACTCTGTCCTGCATGATACCCTTCTCTCTAAAATAGAGAGACACAGATTTGACTGATGGATATTTCTTATCCACTCAGTGGATAAGGAATTGGCTACATGGTCACACTCAGAGAGCTGTGGTCAATGACTTGATGTATAAATGGAGGCAAGTGATGTGTGATGTCCCTCAGGGTTTGGTGCTGGGGCCAGCGTTATTTAAGTTGGTGACACAGCCAGTGGGTTGGAGTGTACCTCACCAAGATGTGTGGTGCAGTCAACATGCTGGAGGAAACAGCTGCTGTCCAGAGGGACCTTGAAAGGCTGAAGAGGTGGGCTGATGCCAACCTCCTGAAGTTCACCAAAGCAAAGTGCAAGGTCCTGCACCTGGGTTGGGGCAATCCCAAGCACAAATACAGGCTGCTGGAGAATGGATTGAGAGCAGCCCTGGGGAGAAGGATCTAGGCGTGTTGGTGGATGAGAAGCTCAAAATGAGCCAGCCATGTGTGCTTGTAGCCCAGTAGGCCAACTCCATCCTGGGCTACATCAAAAGCAGCATGGCTACCAGGTTGAGGGAGTGATTCTGCCCTCCTATTTGGCTCTCATGAGACTCCACTTGGAGTACTGCATCCAGCTCTGGGGTCAACAACATGACAAGGATGTGGACCTGTTGGAGCAGGTCCAGAGGAGGTCACTAAGATGATCCAAGGCCTGGAGCACCTCCCCTTTCAAGATAGGCTGAAAGAGTTGTGGTTGTTCAGCCTAGAGAAGGGAAGGCCTCAGGAAGACCTTAGAGCAGCCTTCCAGTACGTAAAGGGAGCTAGAAGAGAGCTGGAGAGTAATTTTTTACAAGGGCATGTAGTGATAGGACAAGGGGAAATGGCTTTAAACTGCAATATTGTAGGTTTAAAATGGATATTACAAAAAAGTCTTTACTCTATGGGTGGTGAGACACTGGAACAGGTTGCTCAGAGAAGCTGTGAGTGTCCCATCCCTGGAATTGTTCAGGTCCAAGTTGGATGAGGCCCTGAACAACCTGTTGTAGTGAAAGGAGTCCCAGCCCATGATAAGGGGGTTGGCACAAGATGGTCTTTAAGGTGCCTTCCAACCCAAACCATTATGAGTCTGTGGTTCTGTAACTCCAAATGCTGTTTGATGTGTTATGCCATGACATCCTGCAATATGTAATATCAGACAAAAGAGATGAAACAAGTCACTTCAGCCTAGTCAGATCTGTGTAATTCCAGGAAGGACATTTTTCAGATTTTTTTTTTTACAGAAAATAGTCTACCAATTCTGTTGCTATTTGTGAAGGAAAAAAATCTGAAATATCAGAAGTTTCTGTACGTGGCACTTCTTTTCTGCACTTTAATTGCTGTTTATGGTCTAGAATTTGGTATGCTGAGTCTTGGTCTAGGATGTCACAAACAAAGAAAGTCTATCACATACTACCTCAGACCTGAGCTCTTCAGTGATGTGTCCTCTCTTGTGTTCATTTAGAGCCAAGCCTTACAGCTGGGCTGGTATCTAGTAAGATCTGCTCAAGAGCCCAGCACAGAAAGTTGCATGGTGAGAGTTACGTGTGGGAGGAAGGGACAGACTGCTCATGTGGCTCAGGCAGGGAAAAGGCAAGTGTAGTCCTGTGCCAAAGAAATTATTTGAAATGCTGATGGCCTTTTTTTCTTGGTGACATTTTTAAACGAACCATCCTTTCAGACTGGAGGAAGAATACCAGCTCTGACTTAGGCCTGGGAGCTTTTAGATTTCACCTAATTGTGAAGGAAAATACAAAAGCAGATTGTAGTTTTAAGTCATAGGTATTACGACAGGTTTTCTTAATACCCTAAAACTCAAAGTAATAAAATTAACTATTTTAAGAATACAACAAGGCTTGAATTAATAACCATGCAGAAAATGCTTCTGTGCAGAAGGTGTTTATTATGTTTTCATCTACTTTCAGAGGAAATATTTTTGCAGATGGCAGATCTCATGTCACTACATCAGCAGGTAGACTACTGTGCTGGAGGACCATGTGCTTTTTGTTTAACTTTGCTAGTTTATCAAGTTTTGTGATGCCAGAAATGATTGCCAGATGTGAAGAGGTCTGTACTGTGTCAGCCTGCAAGCTCCATTCACCTAATTGCTTCATAGGCAGTGAGGTGAGTGGTCACTGAAGCAGGTCAGATAGGGTATAGCTTGCATAAACACAAAATCACTGAAGAGAAGTAAAGTAGGATTTAGTAAAGAACGATTGACACTGCTCTACTTCACTCCATCACTAACATCTAAAGCTATAAATACTCTGTCTCTTTGGATACCACATGCCAGAAAAACAGTATGAAATGTTTGAATTGATAGTAAGTCTTGATAAACCATATTGCAACAGGAGCACCAAATTAAGCATCTGAATGTCTGAAACGTTGTTTTCAGATAATAAATTTTGCAGAAGTCTTGCTGGGCCTGAAAGCTAGTCAAGGGCACAACAGCCTCACAAGTCAGAGACAGACCAGATGAACAGAGATATGTCAGGGTTGCATGGTTGCAGTTTTTGAGTTATCAGGCCCACACAGATACATCTGCAGGAACAAAGTTTCCTTCTATGCAAATGCTCCTTTGCCATATCAGGCCCGTTCATGGTGCAATTTAGATGTGTTCTAAATTTATACAAGCCTCAGTACTTTCTTTGAAGTCAGAGTTCATACAGATAGAAGGTTGAACTCTGTTGCTTTACGTTCCCTCCTATTCCTGTAAACTGTTTCTGCCTGACCTGAATCCACAAAGTAGACTGCATGTTCAATCTGTCATAATTTCTACATCAGGGGTGGAAAAGAGGAGAAAACTGGGCTATTGTTTTCACCTTTCATAGTTTAATTATATGTTAAGGGGTTGGAATGGATCTTACAGTTTGTCTGGTCTCAAGCCCCCTGCCATGGGCAGGGGCATCTCCCACTAGACCAGATTGCTCAAGGCTTTATCCGACCTGGCTTTGAACAATTCCAGGGTTGGGGCATCCACAACCTCCCTAGGCAACGTGCGCCTCTGTCTCACCACTCTCACATTAAAAAACTTCGTCCTAATATCTAATCTAAATTTCTCCTCTTTCAATTTATATATGTTACTCCTTGTCCTATCACTACAGTTCCTATCAAAGAATCCTTCTCCAGCTTCCTTGTCGGCCCTTCAGATACTGGAACGTTGATATGAGGTCCCCACACAACCTTCTCCAGGCTGAACAGCCCCAGCTTTCTCACTCTGTCTTCATAGTGCTTCAGTCCTCTTATCAGCTTCATGGCCTTCTCTGGACTTCCTCCAGCTGTTCCCTGTCCTTCTTAATTTGGGGACACCAGAACTGGAGACAGTACTCCAGGTGGGGCCTCACAAG
>NW_008669737.1:0-466 GCF_000695815.1 Acanthisitta chloris
CTCTTTCTGTTTGTCTTCTTTTTTTTTGTAAGAGCTAAAGGTTTATCCTAGAAAGACAGCAAGAAACAAATCCGTTTTCATTGTTTCCCCCTGTACAAGCCAATCAAAGTGTAATTGGCCTCATTTGTTATGGTAATGAGAAGAGAGAGCTTTTTATAAAATCATAGAGCCATAGAATGTTAAGGGGTTAGAATGGACCATGGGGATCACCTAGTCCCAAGCCCTGCCATGGGCAGGGGCACCTCCCACTGCACCAGTTTGCTCAAGGCTCTTTCTGTTTGTCTTCTTTTTTTTATAAGAGCTAAAGGTTTATCCTGGAAAGATGGCAAGAAATACATCCCTTTTCATTGTTTCCCCCTGTACAAGCCAATCAAAGTGTAACTGGCCTCATTTGTTATGGTAATGAGAAGAGAGAGCTTTTTATAAAATCACAGAGTCATAGAATGTTAAGGGGTTGGAATGGACC
>NW_008669738.1:0-2736 GCF_000695815.1 Acanthisitta chloris
TGCTGGATCCCCAGAGGACAAGAGCTGTTGCTGAACCTTTGGGAGAGGACCTGATCTGCGGGATCACTGCCCCAACAGACCCATCACTGCAGGAGGACTGCAGCCACCATTTAATGGGATTGCTACCAACACCCTGACTGACAGGGTGTCAGGTTACTTTCAGACTCTGTCAGTGGGTTTTTTTCTGGTTTTTTTTTTTTTTGTACGTTGTATTTGTTGTTGTTTTGTTTTGTTTTTCATATTAAATTGTACTTCTGACTCAAGAGTCTCTCACTGGTTTGCTTTCAAACCAGCACATCCTGTAAAGCCTTTGATATTTCCCCCCACAACCTCTTTCTTTCTAATTTGGAGAGAAGGATCTAGTGGGTGAACTGTTAGATGCATAAGAAATTGATTGGACAGTCACAGTCAGAGGGTGGTGGCCAGCATCTCAGAGTCCAAATGATATCAGTGACTAGTGATGTCCCTCAGGGATCTGTACTGGGACCAGTGTTTTTTAATATCTTCATTAATGATGTAATTGAGCGCTCCCCCAGCACACTAAGCTGAGTGGTACGGTGACACACCTGCAGGGTGAGGCCATCCAGAGGGACCTGGGATAGCTTGAGAAGTGGGCCCATGGGAATCTTATGAGCTTTCATAAGACCAGGTGCAAGGTGCTACACCTGAGTTGGGCCAACCCCCAGGGTCAGTCCAGGCTGGGTGATGTCCAAATCAAGATCAGTCCTTCGCTGAGAAGGACTTGGGGGTGCTGGTGAGTGACAGGCTGGACAGGAGCTAGCAAGGTACACTTGCAGCCTGGAAAACGAACCGTGTCCTGGCCTGCATCAGAAACAGCATGACCAACAGGGTGAGGGAGGTGATTCTGCCCCTCTACTCCTCTCTGGTGAGACCTCTGCCTGGAGTACTGCATCCAGCTCAGGGGTCATCAGCACAGGAAGGATATTGACCTGTTGGAGCAAGTCTAAAGGAGGGCTACCGAGTTGATTAGAGGGATGGAGCAGCTCTCCTGTGAGGAAAGGCTAAGAGAATTGTGTTTGTTCAGCCTGGAAGAGAAAAGGTTTCAGGGTGACCTAATTGCAGCCTTTCAGTACCTGAAGGAACCAACAAGAAAGATGGAAAGAGACTATTTGCAAGAACATGTAGTGACAAGACAAGGAGGAATGGCTTCACATTGAAAGATAGTAGATTTAGATCAGGTATTAGGAAAAAAAATCTTTACTGTGAGGGTGCTGAGGCACAGGTACAAGTTGCCCAGAGAAGCTGTGGCTGCCCCGTCCCTAGAAGTGTTCAAGGATAGGTTGGATGAAGCTCTGAGTAACCTGGTTTAGCGGAAGACATCCCTTCCATGGTGAGGTGAGTGTCGGGGGGGTGGAGTGTGTGGAGTGTGTGAAACTAGATGATCTTTTAGATCCTTCCAATACAAACCATCCTATGATGTTATGGTATTACCCCACCTTGGTACCTTCCTTGCCCAGGCAGGCAATTGACATGCTGACCTGGAAGTCCCTAGATGTTTTCCTTTGACTTTAAAGATGGGTGTAGGTCTATACCCATTCCACCTAAATAGAGCAGAGTCTTAAAGCCGTAATGGTCTGTTAGTTTGAAAAGCTCACCAAAGTGGTGATGGAGTGGGAGAGCTGGCACTATGTTTGGTCCAAATATTTCATACTCTTTCTTACTAGGAGAAATGTAAGTGATTGTGCCCTGGAGGAGTTTTGCAGGTATTGTGTCTGGCTTTCACAGTGATCCAGCACCAAGAGAACAGCAAGAAAGGTCAACCCTTCCAACACATAATCTTCCTGCATGAGTTGAGGCACAACAACCTCAGGAGGCATGGAGCAGAGGTGGTTGGCAGCATGGAGTGACACAGTCAGAGTCTTTTCCTGGAAGTGGGTCTGAGGACAGCAAAAAACTTTATGGTATGATATGTCGATTCAAAATAAACCTAGACCTTGTGTGTAAAGTTACAGGGAGGTGTTGAAAAGCAAGTGCCAACATCTGTGCCCTAAAGAAAGTGTCATTTGTTGGTAGAGACCTTGCAAACTATCCTCTCATGTGCACTCCCTGAGCTAGGCTCTGGAGTCAACACAAGCTGATATACATGTGTATAATAAAAGGAGTCATCACTCAGTGCCTTGGTGACGCCAGGGCCCCAGCTGTCAGTCTGTGCTGTCAGGAGGGAGGCTGAAGTCTGCTGGGGCTGTGCAGAGCAGGACTGCGCTGGTCAATTTGAAAAGAGGTGTCTTGCTTATGCACCACCTAAACATGCTTCTGCCTGCAGGAAAGTATCAGGGACCCTTGCTGCTGGTCACTGGCACTGCAAGCCTTGTCTCTGAGCTGGCTGCATCAGGTTGTCCTTCTCCAAACCCTGTGCAGTGATTCCCCTTGCATGAGCACCTGAAATCTTAGGGAAAAAGCAGCCAGGGTGAAGGGTCTGTGTCAGAAGTGTAACAGCAACCTCCGTAGCATCTTTAGCAGCATCTTTTTGTCTCCCTTGCCTCAAGTCCTTCTTGAGCAGAGTTTGCAACTTCAGCATTTTTTGTTGTTCATTTTGTTGTTGTTCATTTTGTTGTTGTTCATTTTTTGTTGGTGCTTGCCAGTCACAAATAATTAAAAGTGATGAATATTTTTGTTTAAACTAGACCCAGATCATAGAAAAAGGAAAGCAGAGCCCATCTCAGGAGTGAAGAACTCTAACAGAGTACTTAAGCAGATAGTTAATATGGAACACAT
>NW_008669738.1:2759-9271 GCF_000695815.1 Acanthisitta chloris
TTTCAGAAGCACAGACAGCTGAGCTGCCCAGGTACAACATGCAATGGGAATTACTCACATGCTTAGAATTAAGCAGTGTGCTTTGCCCTCTTGTGGATTAGGGTCCATGTGCTCTATTTAGAGAAAAATAGTTCCAGAAAGGGCTTGCCCAAATGTTCTGTGCTGTCTCCAGGTGCTCTCACTTATGGACCTTGTCTGCATAACAGCCTA
This sequence comes from Acanthisitta chloris, assembly GCF_000695815.1. Classification (NCBI taxonomy): domain Eukaryota; kingdom Metazoa; phylum Chordata; class Aves; order Passeriformes; family Acanthisittidae; genus Acanthisitta; species Acanthisitta chloris. Next base: position 2,970 of record NW_008669738.1, read on the forward strand.
TGGAGATTCTTGGACCTTATGCACAGGCAATAGATATGTTTTTTCCAGGTATCGCCTTAAAATGGTACTTCAAGTGGAATTGTGTTTAATATTCTAGAACCTGTTTTCCTGGTGCAGTGAGCCTACTCCCATATTTCTGAAGCAACAACTAATGCCACAGCATGATACATAACAAACAATAGTAGGAGGTTGAAAAGCAGTTTAAAAGTGTTTAAAAATATCATGAAAGAAGATGATATACTCATGAATAACAGTGACTGTCCTTGTACTATTTTTTTTCCCACTTCATTTATCAAAATGAGTAGAAATTCTTAGTGATTTCTTTCATTCTGCTCCCAAAAGGTATTCACCATTCCCTGTTAAATCCCTTGGACCTACAAAGGTCCTCACAAGGCATCACTCTGCCCAATGCACCATCTTCATTTACCTCAATGACATCTCTATCATTGTGGCACATATCCTGGCTCATTGTGCTGTTTGTGCTGTTAACAATGTGTAAGTCTTGAAGCACCTATAAAAGCTGTAGGCTACAGAGAGTCACTGTGCAAATCAGAGACAAATGGTATGAATAGTATTTAAACTCTGATCTAGCACATGTCCTGGAGAAAAATATGAGCATTGGGAAAATTTATAGGATTGAAAGCTTTGGGGCCACTTGTGGCTGATGGTTCTGCTTGAGCTCAGAGCTTTGCTGGGCTTCACCAGGCTGAAGAGTGCTCACTGTTATGGGTGGTACATGATGCTGCAGCTGGACTTTGGAAACAGACATGTGTGTCTATGAGTGTGTCTGCTCTGTCTTCCCACCAAGAAGTGTAGGTGGCCCCATTTGGGATGATATGTGTTTCCCTGGAAATTGCAAAAGGACCAAGGCTGAGGCTGAGCACACTCTCCCATTCTGGGAGTTTCTGATGCCTTGGTTTTATTAGTCACATGAGGAAAATGCATGTTATCTTCTCAAATGACACAAAGATATTGGGTTAATTTGAAAAATATTCAAACTTCTATCTTCTCTCATCTTGCAGCTCCTTCTGCCCATATTTTATTGTCTGCTTCATGCAGACACACTGGAATTAAAAGACAAAAATAATTGATTAGTGTAATAGCATAGAGTTTCCTTAAATCCAGGTGGCTGTGAGCTAAGGATGAAACTCTGAGGTACTTATGATTTTGCCTAGATCAAGTGGCAAAGGGGCCACTTCAGATGAGAGGGGTCAGGCCTACATCACAGCATGTTTCATGATGAAAATCAGTTTTGTGCCATTTGTTCCTCTCTGCAGTAGAAGTTGGAGATATGGTCCATTCTCTTCAGGGTCAGAGCTGAGGAATAAAGAAAGAAAAAAGAAAAGGTAAGATAGAGCTGTACTGAAGTCATCCCACTGGGCTGGAATTCTATGCAGCTCTGCAAGGGGTGCCACAAGGTCCCCTGTTGTGGTGTGGGCACTGAGAACATCAGTGTCACTGGACATAAACCATCCTCCACAAGGCTTGGAAACACCAAGGCCCACAGGAACACAGACCCTCTTGCTCTCAAAGAAACTGGGGTTTCCCCCATGGAGCCAAATTCATGTACAGCATTGAGTTTTCAGATAGCCAGCACTGAAATTACATAAAAATCCTTTTCCATTAGAAGACAGAAATGCAGCTTGTGACCTTTTCCTTTCCTCAGAACAACAGGTTGAGTTATTAATTTTAAGTGCAAATATTCATTATCCACTTCTAATTGGGGACTGGGACAAAGAAAGCAAATGTGAGAGGCAACCAGAACCTGTGTTCAGCAAGCACAAATCTACTCATGACTCACAGATGAGGATGAAGGAGGAAATCAACTTGCTTTTGATGTCTAGGTCTTGAGAAGAGTTCAAGGCAACAAAGATTGTTAAAATGAATAATCTCATCCCTTTGGTACTGAGTTTAGTTACAATACTTCCTGGAGTGTTCGGCCTGACAGTTATCCATAGGGTCAACATGTCTTGCAGTATAGGCAAGATCTTTTACTCTTTTATGAGCAGGCAGAGACAAATACTAACAAACATAGCTGGTCTGTTGAAGAGGTTATTACAAATGGGTCTGGAGTCTTGTGGGAGTAATACAGTAGTTGCAAATTACAAAAGAAATACCCTGCAAATCAGAAGCAGATAATTATTTCTTTTACCATTTATGTGAAAGTAGATTCATTGTGCCACTTGCACACAGTGAAATAAATGAACTGTAGACCAGCTCCAGGAAACCTTTTTTTTTTTTAGTTCTTTTTAGCGCATTAACTTTTTACCATTTTATTTCCTAAATTCTTAAGTACATATTAAGTCTCATAAAGAGTATAATCATCATTTCCAGAAATCACAATTTTGAATGTTCAGCTTCTTGAGATAGAGAGCCAGATTTTCATAGGTAATTATATTCTGTATTTTGGACACAAGTCTGAGCTCACTAGCCTGGGCACACAGTGCACAGTTGTGGACACTAAAAGACTTTGGGGAAGAGTGGATGGGAAAGAGGGGGAAAAGGGTAGGATCTTGCCATCTGTTGGCACAGTCCTAGATGTACTTCTGTCTGTGTTGGTACACTCAACTGCAGTTTGCTGGACTACTGGCTAGGAAGAAAAAAAGTGTCCCTCAGGTCCCTCCTGGAAGGACTATGCTGCAGAGGTAGTTGGGGTCTTGGCCAGTCCTGTGTCATGTACAGCAATGTGAGGCACCTAGAGCAAAAGCTGAGGAACATTTTTGGCTTAACCATGTTTCCTGGTGCACTTTCTAAAGGAGAGTACATGCATTTAAACTGAGGTCTAATTTTCAACTTTCAGAGTCAGTCAGCACAAGGTCCTAGCTATTTTTCTCACTTACACTTTTGACTGTTGAGTCCATCCAGGATTTTCTTTGTTTTATCATGTTGCTTCATCATCAGCACCTTCATCCTGATGAGGGCTGTTGGGGAATGGGGAAAGGATAGCCAGACAGTGATCGCTTTCCAGTTCTACTACAAGTGTCAGGAAATGGTCTCTGTTGCCAGCTGGATGCCACCAATGTAGGCAATGCTAGTAGAGAAGAGCAAATTAACTGTTTACATAATAAGAGTAGGTATTAAACTTATTAATGCATGAGTGGTTGAGAATTAACAGTGCCACAAATGCAGATATAAGACTATGCTGCTTCAAGGGATGGCTGGGTGCTTGAGACTGAGGGCCTCCTTCTCACTGGTGCAGAGATGGAGCAAATACCACTTGGGAAATGAAGACAATTATGGATAGACCAAGCTGGAGCTAGACAAGACCCAGGAAAACTTCATAGATTTGCTGGTATCAAAATAATGGCAAAAGGAAACTCATTCAAATGAGGCACAGCTTTTATAACTCGCTAAAATGTTTCTCTGTGTCCTTTCAAGGAGTGTGATCACCAGGTCTTCATTTCCAATGTGTCACAGTAGGAGTTAAGGCCCAGTTTTTGTCTGGGTCTGAGCAATAGGAATCGAAAAACCTGTTTCAAATGAAATGCAATGGAATAATCTTAAACATTTGACCAGATATTGAAAGCAAAAGATAGGCATTGATTCCCATTGGATACCTGTGCAGGAATGTTTGATGTCTTCACGCCTCTAAAGAATGAGCCAACAGATCCTCAAGCTAAAGCAGAAAAAAATCAAGGTGAAAGAATGTCTAAATTCCCTCGGAATACTTTTATTTCAATGCCTCCAGTCATTTTCCAGAGCAACTAGAAATTATTCAAGAATTCCTCGTTCTGACAAGGCTGGATTCTCCCCTCAGCTGAGCTGTGCTCTGTGAAAATAAAAAGAAAAAAGAGAGTAAAAGGAGAAGTATTAATGCTTTAGTGGACAAGAGGAAAGTAGGTCAGGATGAGATTGCTGGTCTGTTTTGCAATGAGCTCTGAAGTATTCCTGTCCCTCTGTGATGGCTGAGCATTACTGGAATGAAGACTGTCCATGATGAAAGGGAGATCCAGTCCCTCAAGAATTCCCTTTTACAGGAAATTATTTTCACCATTGCTGTATCCGTCATCTAGACAGTGAAACAAGATGTATTAAGTAGCTGTTTTGTACCCATGACCCACTGCCCTCAACTTCCTCTAGCCCTGGGAAAGCCCTGTTAATCTTCTTTGCAAAAATTTTGTGGCCAGTTATTTATTCCAGAGCTTTGTTGCATTACAGGGGCTGGAATCAATCCAGAAGCAAAACTTTTACATGAGAAGAAGTTTCAGCACCTTAAATTCTACCTTTTGTCCCTGCTCAACATCAGAGCTCAAAAGGCTGTAATTTACTACAAATTTAAGTTCTTCACCTATTTAATTTTAGAAATGCTAAGAATGGCTTTACATGAAATATTCTATTTGGGAAAGGCACCTATGTCTTATTTTAATTAGGCCAAGACATCGTGGTCTGACTTCTTTATTGTTTAAGTTTTAGGCAAAGAGATAGCAACATAATAATCATACAGGTCTATCACATAAAAGGCATCACTGGTTTTCCATTGAAAACTATAACCAGTGACTAAGCAATTTCTTTATTGGCTTTCTTATTTTGTCAGATCATTGTTTCCTAAAGGAAAAAAAATCAACAGGAAAATTTTGAGCCAGTGTTACTAGAAACAATATTCATGCTGCTGTATCCATCTCCTTTGAGGCCAGCAGTCTGGTTGTTTACCACCGGGGAAGTATGACAATGTGTCGTTATGTAAGTCAGCAATTTCAGCAATTTCAAAATCAGCAAAGATTATTTAGCACAGACATGAAATCCAAAGCTAACAGAAGCTAATCAGAATATAACCCTGCACAGCCTATGTTGGCTATGTTAAACATTGCTATCCTGGCTTGTCTACAAAACTGGCTCCAAAGGATTTGCTAAATGGAGAATTCTTAAACAGCACAGCACAGTGGGGCACAGCTTCCTGAGCAGTCCATTACAGACTGTCCCTGCAGCCCTGTGTGTTGGGAACTGCTCAGACAGATCTGGATGGAGTGAGCAGCAAACCTCTGCTGCCCTTGGACAGCTTTTCAGGGCTCTCTCTGATGCCATGGGAGGTAGGGAGTATATACACTCCCTGGTTTTATGATGAAGTCTCAGCACTCTCCATTAACTTGGGAGTCTTAATGTGCAAAGTGGTAGATAACCAAACTCTGCCCAGTGAACCACCTGGTTTGGCTGTCCTTGTGCCAGGGACTATGTGCATGGATCACAAGCCCATCACTGGTTTAAACTGAAGCTTAATTGAGACCTGTAAAATGTTCTGCTAAAATGCTGATTCAATCCATGTAGATTGAGGTGTATTAAATAACATGGAAATAGTACATTTCAAACAGTTTCAACATGAAAGTAAGAAACTGAAAGACCTCTCCCAGCAGAAGAGCTCACTTTGAGGGAGACGATGTATTTGCTGATGAATCCCACTCTACAATCATTGTCAATCACCCCCGTAGAGTGACAGCATACTATGTAATGACACCATTCCCCACTGGAGCAGTGCCAGCTCTGGCAGCAGCTTGAGCCCACAAGCTAGAGTCTAGGCAGCTTCAGGGCACTGCTTGCCATCATGCTGAAAGTACCTCAGAGGACCGATATGAGGAAAAGCTAGGGGAGCCTGCAGGTCTCAATACCAGGTCTGTGCCCCACCAGCTCATCACACAGTTCAAATCTCATGCAGACAAGGTGTGAGGATGCAAAGCAGATTTCTACCCAGTGTCAGAGGCACAGAGCACATTGCTCTCACATCCTGCACCAGACTCGTGTGGCTGTGAAGCACACCTGTCCTGAGTTGGTGTCAAGCTTGCAAGGGAGAGTTACTCTTTCACAGAGTTTTTGTATGAGTAAAACAAGTATGTACCAGTTCACAGCTCCACAGTCCTGTGAAGGAGATTGATTCTGAGGTAAGGGGCCAGCAAAACAGGTTTAGTGTCTCAAACTCCAGGGTCAGTGACTGCTGCTTATTCCTATTCAGACACAACCACAAACACCTTTACAGATCTCAACACTTAGAGTTATTTGATTACATGTTTCCCACATGGCCCAAGGCATAAAGGGCAGTTGTGTATGTGTATCTATCTACCTGTCTGTCTGTCTATCTATCTATCTATCTACATATACACATAAATATACATATACATACACACACTATATATAGACATATAAACACATGAAGTGCCTTTATCTAGAAGGAATCAGCCTTTTGCTTCCTGTTATACCTGTGTACTAGTTTCCCCAACTGAGTGAAAAAACAGTTTCGCTTTTGAAGGCAGAAGAAATCTGGACCCTACTCTGTACTGAGAGCTATGACTGGAGGATGATGAGAAGAGCAGGAA
>NW_008669738.1:9286-26745 GCF_000695815.1 Acanthisitta chloris
TTGTGCTGACAGCTTTATACCCAGGCCTGATGTCCCACTTGTTTGCCCATCACCACCTGATGGTGGGCAGGATTGAAAGGCTGCTTCATGCCTGTAGGATGGAAACTCCCTTCCTAAATCAGACTGTTGTGGTATGGCAGCAAGCGATCCTACTACATCAGTCTCTAAAATATGTCTGAAGGGATATGTATGTGTTTCTTTGGATTCATTGCTCCACTTCAGTAACTTTCTGAAATCCTCTCCCCGCTCTACCTTGTCCCCATGTCCCTGAACAGACTTCAGGGGCGACATAAACAAAATTGTTATTAATCAAGGCTGAATGTCAGGCCATTTCAAGACTAGAAAGAAATTACATGAAAGGACAATGTAAATAACAGCACTCCAGATGGAAACTGGGTAGTTTTTTAGCACCCAGGCTCTGCTCTGTACCCAAATGTGAAGCCCTAAGACAGGAATCCAGCACCAGCTGAGTGTTTGCTTTACTTTCTGGAAGTAAAGCTGCATGAGAGCTGTCTGTGCCATATCCTTTCTGGCTATGATATGTATCAGGATATGGATCATGGACCATTGATGTCACAGGGCCCTGTGTACTCCTTCTTATCTTTCAGTATCCACTTCCCTCTCTTCTTCTGAACTATTGTTTCACTCCAAATTTTTACTTCATTTCCCTCCCCACACTCACTGGGTCTAGAGCTTTTAAGTAAAAATGCAAGTGTCATAGATACATGGGAAGTGGGCTGCTTGAGTGGTTAAGGACTTCTGTCTCTGGCTCATTTTTATCAGCTTGCTGTTTAGTTACTGCTACCCAATATGGGCCATTTAATGCTTGTGCCTGTTGGATCTACATGCACAACATACTAATAGTATACTGATAGTATAAAAAGACTTAACCTGAGAACACTGTGATCCACAGCCTGTGTACTACCAGCCTCCTAGAGAGGCCATGCAAGGCACTTCAGCAATACTGATGACAGACTTGTTAGAAAACGATTAGTATTAAGAGCTTTGGTTTCACAGCTGGTCAAAAAAGATCATTGTAAATGTTCTTCAACTGAAAAATTACACTCTGATATGTTTAGATGAAATATGGAATGCAATTAGGTGAAATATGTCTATTTCAATAAGCTTGCATTTAGAAAAATGAAAATTAACAACTTGGATTAATTTTTGACCTCATCAGAAAAGAATATTTTCATATTTCATTTGTTTTACTACTTAGCTTTGAGTTAACATGTTGCAAACTATAAAAGTTTATATTACTTATATTTTCACGGAATTTAGGTCTTATCAAAGAGGCAACAATCTTGTGTGACATGATTATGGGTCTGGCTGACATAGGTAACTATAATGATATAATAGTTGACATGTTCAAGGCATCCTCCATGACAATTGGATTAAAACACTTGAATCATGCAATTTATGGGGATCATGATAAAGGGCTTAAAAAATCGGCTTACTGATGTATCTCAGAATGTCACCAAGGAAGTATCAAAGACCATGCATAAGGCCGATTCTGGTCAGGTTCCTCATACATCTGTACATCATCATAAAGTGTTTTGTAATCCATACACAGACATTATCTTGTCATGGAGTCATCACTGAATTATGAAGAACAGCAAACGATCCAGGTACTGGGATTATGATGAAACATTGGGATGTTTAACTGCATACTTAGATCATTATTCCTGAAGGATGAATTAATTTCTGGATTGAGGCTGGTATGACTTCATGCTTACAGGAGGTTTTTTTAATAGATGCTTGTGTGTGTTTGCATCTGAAGCATCAGCAGAACTGTGTATGCATCGGAGTCATAAGAAGGCAAAGGACCTGCTAAGAAAATTTTAACTTTGGTGTTGTCATGGTTTAACCCCAGCAGCAGCCAAGAACCACGCAGCCTCTCACTCACTCCCTCACCCATGGGATGGGGGAGCGAATCAGAAGGGTAAAAGCTACAAAAACTCATGGGTTGATATAAAGACAGTTTAATAGAGAAAGCAAAAGCTGCACACACAAGCATAGCAAAACAAGGAATTAATTCGCTGCTTCCCAAAGACAGGAGGTGTTTAGCCATCTCCAGGAGAGCAGGGCCCATCACGCATAACGGTTCCTTGGGAAGACAGACGCCATCACTCCAGATGTCCCCCCTTCCTCCTTCTTCCTCCCACTTTATATACTGAGCATGATGTCATATGGTATGGAATATCCCTTTGGTCAGTTTGGGTCATCTGTCCCAGCTGTGTCTCCTCCCAATCTCCCATGCATTCCCAACTTCCTTGCCAGCGTGGCAGTACGGAAAGCAGCAAAGGCCTTGACTCTATGTAAGCTCTGCTCAGCAATAACAAAAACATCTCTGCATTATCAACTCTGTGTTCTGCACAAAATCCAAACATAGCCCCATACTAGCCTCTGTGAAGAAAGTTACCTCTACTCCAGCTCAAACCAGCACGGGTGTGATCAAAATACTTCCCAAAAGAATGTTTGTCAGCCCCTACAGAACGTAGAGCCAAAGAGTCTTCTGTAGATCGTAATAACACAGTATGGCCTGTAAATCTAGTTTACTTCTAGTATTTGTTTTTTCTTTTACCAAAGAGAAAAAAAGAAAGAAAAGGAGCAGAAATTATCTCAAAGTTTCACTGTATGATCTTCTGCTAAATATAACATCAATTACAGTGCATGCTGCCTCTGACTTTTGCGTGATTGTATCTGCACACACTCAAGAGGCAGAGAATGAAGTTCCAGTCTCTGGTTGTGAGGGCAGTAATGCAGGTCCCCATCACGCTCAGTCCTGTGAGAAGAGTAATTGTAATGACCTACTTCTAACTGGGATAGAGTCATCACTGCAATTCTCAGTGACATTTCAGTTTAATGAACTCATTTGCACTTGTTGCTTCTACATCTCAAACTGCTCCCCTGAATATTTATGTATGAAAATATGTCATCCAAAAGAAGTGCTCCCTACTCTCCAAAGAACTGTACTTCTGTAATTTCCCAGAGAAAGATTAAGGAGTAGCAAACAGACAATCTCTCACTTTTTCCTTCTCTAGAGGTTCCTCATTAAAATCTGGATAACCAGGGAAGGACCAAATCCTTACTGTAGCAGAGCCACACACAGAAGCTCTGCACAACAGACACACACATGCACAGTCCAACTGCAGTCTCCATCTTTTTTCTGCCTTGTGTTTGTGCAAGACCATCCTCAGCCTTTGGATATATAACTATGCTTTCTACTTTCTTTACTAAGAGACATGGATGTGAATCTCTCCATTAATCTTCATTACCAAGTCACCAGCTTCTAGGTAATGCTTTGAACAGCTGTCTTCATCAAGATGGAAACAGTGCCATCACCACTGGTACCTGGGGCCTTCTTTAGTCTAGTCCCTGCCATTGTAGAGCTTGACTAGTTTCATAGTCAGATGCTTTCTTGGGAGGTTTGTGGCCCAAAGCATTGTGTGTTCCAGTCATCTGGAAACTGAAAACAGTTGTTCGAGATGATAGAGTCACCAGCTGGAACAAAGCTGTTTCATTTCCATCCTGGGTCTGGGCATTGCTGATGAAGGTAGGATTTGACCAGAATAATCTCTGGTGTATACATGCCATTGACAATGAGAGAGAATAAGACAGCTCTCAAGCTATTCTTCCTTTGAAATGAACCCTTCAATTCATATGGCTGGAGCCAACAAAATACTGGCAACACAAAGACAACCATCTTGTTGCCTCTCCATGAAAACCTACTATCCAATGATTGGCATGAGGCAGTTAAAAGGGCTTAATAAGATTTACACTGGCAGGCCTCGAAACATTCACTCCGCAGGTGTAAACACCTTATCTTGGAGGCCACAATTTTTCCTGACTCACCGAAACCTGTCTATTTTCAAAATAAAATGTCAGATCTTAATTTTTCTTTGTTTTGACACAGGGTATGTTAACTAGCAGCACAAAATTATAGACAAATTATAGTCCTGTATATCATACATACATGCATGTCATACATGTACTTACAGAGGTATCATAGAAGTCATGTATTACTTTGAACTCCATCCATAGTTGAAATTCAACACAGAAGTGGTGCGCGTTTCTTCAAAAAAAGTGTATAGTCTTCAGCCTTATAATATTTTTAAGACTTCAAGGGGACCCTCAGAATTATAGACACGGGGAGCTAGAAATTAAACTGACACTAGGATTAACGAGTACATAGACCTAAGGTTAAGAGTACCTTAAGAAAAGGTCATGCAGGAATTAATACAGTACAAGAGTTTCAAAAATAGCACAGTTTGTGGCTTACAATTCAAGTCCTTCTCTGAGGTTTTCTCACAATAAATAACAAGACAGCTCCCAAATAGAACTTACTACAAAACACTTTAGTGATGTAAACATACACTGACATACACAAACCAGCCTTCTCCTTATGACATAAATGCCTTTAGTGGTAGGTCATATCAACATGCATCCTTTGCTATTTTTGTCAGCCCTATCAACTAAGTTTCTCTTCATAAGGAGCATTTATTTTCAGAGTCAGAGTTGCTTGGAGGCTATTTTGTAATTTCATAGGACTTTATTATCTTTTAATGACCGCCTTCCCCATGTGAAGTTAAAGGCCTGAAAATCCAGCAGCAAGCTGAAACCTTCAAGAGGTTGTTTTACATCAAAGGTACATTACTACAGATGGATGTGAGTCAAGGAACTTGGCTTCTCATTCCCTCATATAAATTTATGACATATAATTATTGTCTAATATACATATTCCTGTGTCCAAAGCTGTGAATCAAACTCAGATGCTGTAAAGTGCTCCACATTTTAAAGACATGGAGGAAGTTGCACATTTATTTACTTGAGATGCTTACAAAACCCTACAGCTTTCTGTACTTTGGTTCTCATCTCTTGCCCACTGTGTATTTCCTTCACGGAACCGGAAAAACCTTTGAGCTTGGCATGCGGTGTGGGGATCACCCACTGGATGACCCAAGGGACTGAAAGCATCCCACTGAGCAAATACCTGTTTTCTGAGATGACTTTTTGGTGACTTGCCCATGGCATCTCAGAGAAGGTCCTGCTGCTGCTAGAGTCCTCCTGGATAGCTGTATTTTTTCTGTCTTGCTGAAGACCTGTGCTGTGGCCAGGGACAAGAAGTCATGTAGAAGCATGGCAGGAAGTCCACTTTCTATTGTCAAGGCAGAGGACACAAAGGACCAGTACTGCTTCTCCAAGGCAGTGCACTCATGGGGGTACTAGCCACACAGTAGGAGCGCATCAATCCACAGTTGCTCAGTAGCTGGGACCTTGATGACCTTCAGGTCTGATGTACAATATACAGGCCTTGCACTTGATATCTCCTGCACAGCTGGGAACAAGAGCCTCAGAGCTCCTGCTAATGCCTACCTGTAAGGAGGCAGCTGCACTGAAGGAGGCAGCTGATTGAGTCTATTCCCTGTGAAGTGCTAGTTAAGGCAGGATCAGCTCTGGTTGTCCTGTGATCTGGTGTTTCATGCAGGTGTCTCTTGGAGGAGACTCAGCACAGTCATTGCATGCTTGAAAACTATTGCTGTAATAATCACATCTCTAGCTGGTGGTGCTTCACTGAAATTTTGTAACTGGAGAGATGAAAGTACCACAGAATACATGGATAAATAGAGACCGAAAAGACCAATGTTTCTGGGACAGTGAACTTCTTCCTGGACTGAGAGAAGGCAAGTCTTTCAGGGTTTATGTAAAAGATCAGTGAAGTAAGGCAGGGTATCATCAGGAAAAGGACTTCAGCTGCTTGTATTGAAGAAGATGTGACATTTTGCAAATAGGGAACTGGCACTGGATCAGCAAGTGATGTAAGTACTGGAAATTTTCTCCTGGGACCAGATTTATTGGGCTGAACTAGTGCAGGTAAAAAGTGAGATTTTTTTTCATCAGCAGTGTTTATCCTAATATTCCATGTCTGTGTCCGGTGTTTGCAATCCCCGGTTTGCTGGAAAACTCAAAAGTTGAAGTTGGGCTGCTTCCAAATGCCTGAGCACCTGGGAGGTTTCCAGTGCTCTCTTGACCAGATGCCCAAAAGGGACAAGAACAGACCCAGAAGAGGCTCACGAGGAATGCTCCTCTGTGTACCAATGCACATGCTGCATCTTATGGGTTCATGGAGAAAATCCTGGAGAATCAACTGTCAAGCATTATGAGGGTGGAAGTTGGGGACCCACAGCAGTCTGAGTTTAGGACAAGAAAGACTGAGGAATTTCCCAGAGTAATATCAGTGTGTGCACCTGTAGCTCTGTCCTGCAAGGTGTTTTACAGAAAATTTGCTACTGGTCCACAGAACTAGCATGGTAAACATAACTTCACCCAGAGCTCTTGTGCAGCCAATTGCAGAGTGCTGTCACTTCCCTCCAGCTGTACAGCTGCTGCATGAAAGGAAACCAGTAAAACACCATCTTGAACATTTAGACAGTTTGAGGTTGTGCTCTGCCCACTGAGGATTCAGCCACAGATCTCAGTCCTTGGGAGGAACAAGGTCATGTGCGTCAGCTGAGCCACAATAACGAACTATGTTTTTCGTCAGCATAAGAGGTGACAGTTAAAACATCAATGAAAAGCATCTGACTCCATGCATTTGAGGCTAGAAGTGTGCATGCTCATACTGTACAGTTGGTTCTGTTGGTGCAGAAGAACCTTTCCAGCACAGGAGCTCAGATACACCCTCTGACCTCCTACCTACCTTCCTACACCTACCTCTAACCTCCTATCCTATGAGGTCTGCTACCTTGTTGGGTAAGTCCATGACAGCCATCAAAGTATGAAAGACTGAGTTATAAAACTGTCATTCTGCCACTGCCCCACTGCGTGGAGAGCTATGTTGTACAGCAGGGAAGGCAGAGGAGTTGGCTTTTGGAGGCACTGAGGTGACATCCTGTGTGGAGGATGCCACAGAAATGGTGTTCTTGGCTGCAGTTGGGAATCAGATGACTGCTGAGTCCAACTGGAATAGAGCAGATGCTTTGTTGTTTTCCACTAGTAAAGATTGTTATGCATGTATGACCTTGCACCCTTGGTTGATTCACTTCACAGAATCACAGAATATTCAGAGTTGGAAGGGACCCATTAGGATCATCAGAATCCAATTCTAGGGCCTGCACAGGACATCACCAAAGAATCATACCATCTACCTGAGAGCATTGTCCAAACACTCCTTGAGCTCTGTCAGGCTTGGTGCTGTGACCAGTGCCCTGAGGAGCTGTTCAGTGCCCAACCACCCTCTGGGGGAAGAACTTTTTTCTTATATCAAACCTAAACCTTCCCTGACACAACTTCAGGCCATTCCCTTGGGTCTTGTTTGCCAGAGAGCAGAGGTCAGTGTTGCCTCTGCACTGTCCCTCATGAGGAAGTTGTATATGGCAGTGAGGTCTCCTCTCAGTCTCCTCTTCTCCAGGCTGAATAACATATTGATAAACACATGATATTAAAGTGTTATATATTAAACATAACACTTGATAAACATATTTGTAACTGGTGACTGTACTGGAGAATAGTAAAAAACTGTAAATAGCAGAGAGCACATCTTGTTCTCTCAGATATGCTGCTACACACAAGAATGCAGACAAGAGCCTTCCCTAGTTGTGTTCTTTCTTTTTAATTGTTTTTACTAAAGCATCAGTCCCGTAACACTATTATCAACTTCATCCCTACCACACAATATTAACACAAAGACTCTGCAATATGCATATGACTTTCAAAACCCACAGAGAAGAAACCCACTTGCTCACATTTGGGCTGGGAGTCCAGCCCACCTGATACAGGCATTGTTTAGATCCTCTAGCTGTATACATGAAAACTGATCCACCCTATCAAAGTAACCTGACTATGCTCCTCATCTAGAGATAGAAATGAGTAAATGCCTCAAAGGTTGTCCAGAGATTCCTCAGGCAGATCCATTCCCCTTGTGAAGGTCCATTAGACATTAGATATGGTTGTTCTGTCCTAATACTATGTTTCTTTCTGGACTGTCCCTGAAGAATGATGCTGGCTTAAGAATAGAACTGTCAAGAGTGTCATGATATTTAGGGTGGACCACTGTCATGGGAACAGTGTTGTTGCTTGTGCCCTCTTGTGTGTGCTGCCTTGTCTGGGCCTTAACTTGTTTGAGGTATCTCAGTCGCACTGGAGGTGTCAAGTCCTGTATAGGGTGTTCAGGATGTGGTCCCTTCTTTCAAAAGAGTCAAAGTCTAGTAGAGTGGAAAATTACTGGAAAATAAAAATATATTTTCCACCGACCGTGATTTTGGTGTGTGGTGTTGCACAAGCAAGAGCCATTCTGATCTGCAGAGGTTCCTTAACTGTAAAATCACCACCCCTTGTAGAGGTTAATAGCAGGCCATTGCTATTTTTTATTAAAGCGAGTTAATGAGTAATGGCTACTATAACTTTCTTGATTGAGGCATTTACTCAGCTCTTTGTAGTTTCATTAATTTCTTGTTCCATTAATTCTTTGAATCGAGGCTTGTGCAGGTCATGGCTTGTACTTTCATAGGTTGGGGTTTTTTTCTGTACTGTTCTTTTTGCCAACTTAACAGTTATTTGCTAATCATTTTTTTAAAAATAAAGATCCTTAAATTCACCTTACTCCTTGGTTCCTGCTCAAGCTCATGATACCTAGTTCCTGTTCTCATCCAGGAACTGAAATTCTTTTAGTAAGTTGTGTGTCTTCAGTTTTCCAACAAACATGACACTGGTCCTTCAAGAAAATGATCTTTCTGAACATACTTTCACTGTATTTTCTTTCCACATGTACAAGGAAGAGCAAAAAAAATACCTCTTAGTAGGTTTTAATCTCCAATTCTACATACAGTATAAAGTCCAGTTGTAGCAAAGTACATTTGTCAAGAGATTCCACAGCTATTAAAACTTCAAATTAATTGTCAGAAAAATTAAGGCCTAAGTCTGCAGTGTCAGATGAAACAAGTTTCTAACAATAGATCTGAGCTTTTTTCAGTGTCTTCTTTCCTCATTGGTTTGCTAGGAAGCAGAATTAGTCTGTATGAATATGCAAACTGCACCTGATCTCCCTTGCTTTTCTTCTCCATTCAGTCCTAACACTACCCTTGAATTTTGCTTGGGGCAAAGTAAATTTGAACATTTCTATGACGTTTTTCTGACTATAATCTATAGTGTTCTCAAAACTGGTTGAGCTTGATTTTGAGTTTTCAGCTGAGGAGTCACAAACATGGCAGCAAAGCATCAAGAATGTGCTAAGTTGACATCTAAATATAATTATATATGAGGTTTCTGGTTTGAAGCCTGTTGTGAATCCATTGCTAATTGGGAGCAGCTGGACAGACTGATCAGCAACTTGTTCCCTTGTAATGCTCTCATGTCCAGTAGTTTCAGTGTTGAGACGGGGACAACAAAATTACCTGTTTGTTACCTAGTTCAAATAACCTTTTAAACTTGATAATTGGCATATATCTTATTTTAGAGGTAAAAATTCTGCTTTATTTCCTAGATGCAATGTATTATATTATCTTACACATCTTAAGTGCAACAGGAAACTAAGTATAGGTATGGTACACAGAGTATGCTGAATCAGTGAGCGAGTATATTAAAAATACCTTTAGAATAATGAGGCTTGCAGTCAGGAGTCAATCACTGACTACCAGACAGTGTCAAGCAACAACAGGCACTAAAATTTCAGCTTTACAGTTCAGCTCTCTAACCTGAGAGAGCACTTTGTACAAGGTGTATATTGCATTTAGCCCCTTCTTATCATGCTATGTGGGGCCTCCCTGAATCTTTAAAACAGCTTTCCTCACGTGGGAAGCAAAAGAAATGAGCAGTATCACTCTTGGTATCCCTGTACATCTTGTTATTGGCTGATGGTTTCTGCCTTTGGGGATGGGAGTATGTGCACGGCAGAGCACGTAGAATTTTTTAATGTGTACTGCCCAAAATTGTTATAAGGGATAAAACCACTGAAATGGGTGTGACCATTTACAAATCTTGTTCCATGTTCCATGAAGCATGTTCCATAGCATGATTTAGTGTTATATTGGTTTCCACATCAGTTTGGGTATGTTTTACTTGTCTAGTATGTCTGCTTCCAATATGGAAAAGTATCCTGTAAAAATATAGTGTGTCTAATGGCCGTATCTCCCTCCCATGTCACACTTGCCAGGACAACTGACTGTTTTACGCTAGATTTCACTAAGTCCTGCCCATAGAGCCATCATAGCTGCTGGAGACACTGTTCTGTTGCAAGATATATTTCATGTCCCCAAAATGCCAACTACATTTTCTTTCCTAAACACATGTTGCTGACAAAGGTTCATGAAGTCCCAAGAGTGTTGCTTGATATTAAGATAAAAATTGAGGTTCTGGAATGCAAAAGAAGTGACTGTATTATGGAAGATACATAGAGTAATGTGAGAGATGATATTTTCAAGCCTGACTTCTTACATGTCAAAAATGCTGCAGTGCTATTACTTGATATTGCAGGTAGGAAATTAGTGGTAGGGAAAAAACAGTGAGATAAGGGTGGTACAACTCCTGCTCTCTGTGTCGCTATTGCCCCATTACAAACAGTGGTTTCCACACTCCAGGGAGGCAAGGCTCATTGTCTGTGGTTGCACTGGGTCTGGTGGGAGTACAGGTAGCTTTCTTCATAGGAGCATTTGTAGCTAAAACCATGTTGATAACACCAGTGTTGACTATTGCTGAATAGTGCTTGCACAGCACCAAGGCCTTTTCTCTTCTCCCTCTTCCCTCCAGCGAGTTGACTGGGGTGGTCAAGAAGATGTGAGGGAACACAGACAGGACAGCTGACCCTAATGGGCCACAGGGATTTCCCATACCATATGGCATCAAGCTGAGGAATAAGTGCTCAAGGAAAGGAGGGAAGAGTATGTTTGTGGTTATGATGTTTGTTTCCTCAAGCAACCCTTAAACCTGCTGAGGTCCTGCTTTACAAGAAGTGGCAGGACATCCATCTGCCAGTGGGAAGTAGTGAATGAATTCCTCTTTTTGCTTTGAACATGGATTTTGCTTTCCCTAATAAAAAAAAACATTATCTGAATCCAGGAGTCTCCTCGTCTTCTGTTTTCTCCCCATCCTGTGGGAGAGGGGAGCGAAAGAATGTCTGGGTGGAAGTTTGGCTGTTGGCCAAGGATAACCCACTGCAGTGCTGGTGTTATTTTCTCCTTGTGTGTGGTTATTAACACATCAAGATCTCAGAAGTCACATTGCTTAATGCAACAATGTATAATGGAGCAGAAAGTAAGTACTGAAATATATGGAAAACTACTTTCAGCTGTTTTGTCCAGGGAGTAATCAATAGGCTTATTTAGCATTGCAGAACTGTTCACACGTACACATCAAAAGTAGTTTATACATGGTGGTCAACTTTTTAATGCAGTAATTTCAGAGGAGAGAATCTAAACTTTAAATATACAGCAAGAGCAGATTGTTCATGCTGTGAATATTGTATTTCAATTAAAATATTTCTTCTCCCGGTGGTAGTTATAATGTACTGGGGCTGCAGCTGAAGGGGAGAGTAATTTTTCCTGCCCATACGTATTTTACAGATTAAGTGGTTTGGTGATTTTTTTAAAACACTAATTACAGTAGACCTGCCAGGTACACATGTGCCAAACTACCCTAGGGAGATTTATTGCCTGTCACCCACACCCACTCAGTTCACGTTAGCCATCATTTTGTCACTGCCCAACAAACCCACAGGCCATTTTGTGAGGACCAGTGCCAATTGCATAAAGCCATCAGATCTAGAGAAAATTCCTTTGAGTCCTAAAAAACACAGCTTTTCAGATGATTTCCCTATTTACAAGTACTTCAATTGTAACTGACCTTTCTAACATCTACAGAGAAGTGAGTGGTGGTTAGTGTGACCATCTGGTTCCTCAGTATTCATGACACTAACACTTGAAGCACACGAGTGCTTCTGGAAAGTGAGTATGAAAGTCAAAGGTGACTGAATATACATGAATTTTCAAACATGAACAAGATCTCAGGCGTTGCTCTTTTCCTCTGTGTGTGTTTGTGATGCTAAGAAAGCAAGACCCAGTGAATGTGCTGACCTCTGGGAAGTGCAACAACAGCTTAACTGAGAGAGATGGAAATTCAGCTTTTTCTTCTTAGACACTTCTACATCTAAAATTTACTTTCATTTCTGTTCAGAAACACAAATATGTTCAAATTTCCTCTGATGTGTGAATCCTGAGTTAAATATTTTTGTCATAATGTTTATTTTTCTCCAAATCGTGTATCTTTTCATTTATTTGCATAAGTGCTTTGTTGCATAACACTATGTACAACTACTAACTGGTGAAGAAATACAGCAGTAAAGCAATAAAAAAGTTTTAAAATTGTCAGGTAACAAGATAATTGCATTCCAAACAGTTTCTGTCTTGAAAATATTATTTGGAAGATTATCAAATTTTGTGTGAAGATGTTTTCCCTCTCCTGAATTTTCCCAGAATTTAAGCACTTTATGAAAAATGGAGACATATTCAAATGGGAAAATCTTTCAGACAAGAAGCCTCTGAGCTTTTTATTAGATGTACCTGATAAGTTCACTAGATAGTATGAAACAGTCTTTCCCAATTTCTGTGATCATCCTATGATCAAGGGGTAATTCGGGTTAGCAGACCAGAAAGCCAATGGAATCCTGGGCTGCATCAAAAGGCGTGTGGCCAGCAGGTAAAAAGAGGTGATTCTTCCCCTCTACTCTGGTCTCATGAGATCCACCTGGAATACTGCACGTAGTTCTGGTGCTCTCAACATAAGAAGGACATGGAACTGTTGGAGTAAGTCCAGAGGAGGCCATGAAGTTCTTAGAGGACTGAAGCATCTCCCCTGTGAGTACAGGCTGAGATAGTTGGGGCTGTTCAGGCTGATGAAGAGAAAACTGCACTGAGACCTCAGAGCAACTTTTCAGTATCTGAAGGGCTTACAAGGAGCCAGAGAGGGACTCTGTGTTAGGAACTGCAATGATAGGACAAGGGGTAATGGATTCAAATTGAAAGAGTGGAAGTTTAGGTTAGATACTAGAAAAAAGTTTTTTACTGTAAGGGTGATGAGACACTGGCACAGGTTGCCCAGGGAGGCTGTGACTTCCCTGACCCTGGCAGTGTTCAAAGCCAGGCTGGATGAGGCCTTGAGCAACCTACTCTGGTGGGAGGTGTCCCTGCCCAGGGCAGGGGTTGGGACTAAATGATCTGTGAGGTCCATTCCAACCCTTAAATTCTATGATTCTATGATAATATGATTCAGGTTGATTTCTGCTCACATAAAGTTTAATAAAATATTTCCTTTCCTTGTCACTTAGAGGACCATTGATATTTGCTATGGGAGTTCTGTATGATCTTTATTATTTTTATTAAACCAGCTACTTGTATTTAATGAGCAGTCAATGAAGTACACACAGACACACACTTGCAGATGGAGTGCTTTTGTTTTTGAGCTGGAGTGACTTGCATTTTGAGTTCTCACTTGGTTAGGCTGAACTGCCTTTCACATGTTAAACTCCTGCCTGTCAAGAAGACAATCGTTCTTAAACGACAATGCAAATTGTTTACAAAACATGCGTTTTAAACATGGTGCAGCAGTGTAATCCTCTGGAAAAAGCCTTTGCTTAAAATATTTTTTTGGATGATAATCCATGTCTATTACCAATAGTTGAATAGGTGTTGCAGTTCAAACAATGTTACAAGCATTTTTCATACATCGACTCCATTTTCAACTTCTATTTTCTCACTTGAGCTATTGTCTGTGATCAGAAATGCTCTTTTAAACTGTTTGCATCTGAAAAAATGTTAGAGAAGTTCACCTGAATGCTTACCTGGATTTTGTTGCCTGTTGTTTGCAATTTAGAGGATGATTTTGGTTACAAAGAGGACTGCAGCAAAACGCTACCAACTTCAGTGAGCCAAGGACAGTATCCACTGCATCCTGTATGTTAGACCTGTAGTGTCATTGCTGTGGCTTCAGACCATAGAATCATAGTATTTTAGGCATTGGAATGGACTTTATAGATCACCCAGTCCCAACCCCCTGCCATGGGCAAGGACCTCCCACCAAACCAGGTTTCTCAAGGCTTCATCTATCCTGGCTTTGAACACTGCCAGGGTTCAGCCACAGCCTCCCTGGGCACCCTGTGCTAGTTTCTCACCACCCTTTCAAGAAAAACTTCTTCCTAATACCTAATCTAAATTTCCCCTCTTTCAGTTTGTACTTATTCCCCCTTGTCCTGTTACTGCAACTCCTAACGAAGAGTCCCTCTCCAGCTTCTCTGTAGTCCCTTCAGATATTGGAAGATTGCTATGAGATGTCCACACAACCTTCTCTTCTCCAGGCTGAACAGTCCCAAATCAGTAGCCATTCAGCCAAGAAAGGTACAGAAATGCAGTTATGAAACAGTTATCTATATTATCATTTATACCTTCTCATGTTTCCTAACAAAATTACTTATTCTTCAAATGCCACAAGATTTGTGTGCTGCAAATTTCATGGCAGATTATTCAGGGTTCCTTTGTTTGGTTGTTTTTTGTTTTTTTTTAAACTTCTGTCTGGTTTGTTAGTTTGTTGTTTGTGGGTTTTGTGTGCATGTTTCATTTTTTTTAGAGTGCATCTGGGGTTTTTGTTTGGTATATTTCTATCCAAATTTCCTGTTTTAGAAATAAAAGATTATAAAATGATGATACAGTAACAAACAGTCCTTTCATAGGAGGGTAAAGCTGTAAATGGACCAACAGTTTTCTGATACAAGAGTTACTTAATTGCAAAATGCACAAGTGCAATAAAGAGCACAATTTGAATGTTTGCCCACATGGCACAAAGTGCTTAAGATGATGCTATATTTGTAAACAGGACATTATGTAGATTGGAACAATACAAAGCAATTCAATTAGAGATAGTGTGACCTTTTACTGCTTAAGCTCAAAAGCAGCAGAAGGAACATTGCATATAATGAACATTTAGCTATCTCTACTTTGTTGCTGTTTTCTAGCATTATCTAAATGAACATATCTTCTCTGTATTGCAGATGAATTTGGACGTCTGCAGCCTTTCAACAGGGAGATTACCCTCTCTCAGCTCAATGTTCTGAGTATTGTCAATGAGGTCATACATATGTTCTCAGTAATATAATGGTAGCTTCAGTTTAACCATCAAGATATTGATTTCACCCTTGGGAAACTACCAAGCTGGGCATCATTAAAATAACATTTGCCTCTTCACAGTGATTGCAGTAATGCAGAGTCTCCTCTGGTGCACCAGTGAACAGCATTCCTCCCTTACTGTCCTTCCTGTGGTGAAAGTTGTGCAGGTGCCTGCTGCAGGTAACAAAGGTGTTGCATGCAATACTTCACCTTAGTTTATTTGTAATCAAAATCTTGACCCAGGCTAAGATGTGGTTTCTCCCAGAAACAAAGGGAAGGTATTTAAAAAATACCTACTCACTTAACCTAAGAAAAATATTTACTATTTATATGTCAAAACTAGCAAGTACCAGGTGATCAAGTTTTACCTCTCTTCTGTATGATAAAGTGCTATGACCCCTTTCTCATCATACAGATAAACTGCCTCAGTAATGACTCAGAAAATCCCACCTGCACTTCCCAACCAGCAGCTGAATTTTACCTCAAGTGCCTTAGCTGGAAATACAATTTTCCAGCTAGGCTTTCTTTTTGTTAAAAAGAAAGTTCTGTTCTTGCATTTGAATACCTTGTACTTGCTTTGTTTTAAAATGTAATGGTTGGCACATACAGTATGTGGTTCTGAGTAATATCCTCCAATATAACAAGTACAGCCAAGAGTATAGTGTCAGAAAATGGTTTGTTGATGGCTGGAGCCTGTTTTAGTTAACGTGGGAAAAAGGTAGCTTGCCGTGTAGCATCGGATAGCCTTCAGGTACAGTTACTGAGCAGCTCTCAATGCTGTGAGTGAAACAAGGAGAAGAATTAGATAGGGGATTGTTTACAGGAAAGTAAGGAGCAGGGGATGGTAAGTGGCCCCCAGGAGGGTCTGTGGCTAGTGGCATGCTTAGTCATGCTATGCCAACCACCTGGATTTCTGGGAATTTAACAAGTGTCAGGAAGCCTGGACAGTTAGCTGGTTAAGCAGTAGCTAACCAACCCAGCAGCACACGAAGGTGTGAAGGAGGTTAATGATTGGTTCCAATGGGTCAGGAATGCAGTTGAGTAAGGGGGGAAACCATGAGCTCACCAGGTGGACTCATCAGAGTAACAGGAAGGAAATCTCTCATCCTCCTGGAAATCCCCAGTGGAACACAGCTCTTGGAGGGGGGCAGCTCTTCCGCTAACTCTCCAGGACAAGGAGACCATATATGTACATTGTCTGGGGGTCATTGTTGAAAGGAATATTTCTGTCCCACTCCTCACACAAGTATGTTCAAAGCAGGAGCAGCTAAACCTTTTTCCAGTTAAGGCATTGTTAACTTGTGAGGGACTGAGGACTCTAGATTTTCAAGGGGTATGAAGGATACTAAAGGCATTTCTCCATGGGTTCCTACAGCCCTTGGTTGCTCCAGCTCTGCCATGATGCTAGTTGGCTCCTGAGTTTCTTCGTGTCATGGACCAACTATTTCCTCTCAAGAGAAAACCCAGACTTGATGGATGAGAACTTTGCTCCAGGACCTGCTCCACACAGCCAAAGAGGATGTGGAGCTGTACAAAGGTTCACCGCTCAGCCCACCAGACTTTCAACATTATCTGCGTAAGTCGTGGGCTCCCCCACATCCCATGCATGCATGACACACTGCTGCTTTCCTGAGATAAAATCACTATGTTAGTGGGTTGTCAAGGCTCTTTCCTTAAATGCATGTCTTATCTTGAACTCGTACGCTAACAATAACTACAATGTTTCAGGGGCACAGAGGGACAAACTGGGGCTGAAGTGATCAAAAGCATTCCAATGCCCTCAAGAATCCATTGGCCAGGCAGCTCCCACAAGATGGCAGGGCACACAGCTAGGTGCAACCAGTGATGAGCTGTGTCAGCTTGTGTTTTGGAAATTTAATGCAGCCTTTTCCAAGGCAAGAGATGCCAGCAAACAGTTTGGTGCAACTTCACATAAATGTGCAAGCAGCACTGATTCTTTGGTGAGGAGGAGTTCACTGTCCTGCCTTTCCTATACCATGCTCAATGTCCCTCTGGTCTGGGGCTCTGTCTCAAGCCCAATAGACCAGGGAGCCCAGCTGCCATCTCCATGTCCTCAACTCTCAGCACTAAAGATGAGGAACGAGTGGAAGGGTCACCTCACCACTAGATCCTCAACCCGCATGACTCTGCTGAGATGGTGCTCTAAGGGGAGACCAGACCTCTGGGAGTAGATGAAAGCTGACACTGTGTGAACCAGGCTGGGGGTTATTTGTTGCTAGGGCAGTTACACATGCAGTGTTGGCAATAGGCACTTGTCTCCCACTTGAGAGGCAGGCCCACGGATGGCCTTTG
>NW_008669738.1:26808-69654 GCF_000695815.1 Acanthisitta chloris
GCAGCTCCTCCCCAAAACTGAGTGACCCTGACTGTGCAATGTAGACCGTGTGGGTGCACAGACCCTACGGAGTGGCATTGCAAACTTCTATCACCTGTGTGATCACAATGCATTTTTTCAATCCTTATATCATTGGCTCTGTTAAGTCTGACACCTTTTTTACAGGTGTGACTTTTAAATGTGGTGATGTTGCTCCAGTGGTGCTTCCAGTTCCCAGCCAGGCACCTTAGAGGTGGCCTTCCATCCTTCTAAATTTTGCATCCTGGGTTGGAAATTTCACATGGTTAGTCCCGACAGTAACAGACACTAGTGAGCATAACCCCAAAGGTTCCTTGTAGAGGGGAAAGACCACCATAGGTTGAAATAAAAAATGAAGTTGTTTAGCAAGTGGGGTTATTGGGGAAAGCTAAAAGCTAGTGTGGTCTGCAGATCTGGGAGCCAGAGTTGCACCCTATATTGTGGTACCTCTCACCCAGGCCTGCCCCATCTCAGCTGGGCTCCCCCAGGCTGAGGCAATCCCAGTGAAGGGCTTCTTCCAGCATGTTCCAAGGAGCTGCAGGTGCATGTGGGGTGGGAAACGGCCAAGGGTCAGCTTTGTCAGGGAGCAAGGGTGGAGGTGTGCTGCCTCTTTTTAGTGTGCTCTGTCGTGGCCCTGTACAGAGTGCAGCAGAGGACGTGCAGTGAAACTATAGGGGTACATTTGTGAATGTACATTGGTACATTGGTGAATGAAGGGGTCTGGGACTGGGACGTCAGCAAGATTTGTTCTGAGTTTTGCTGCAGTTGCTCTGCTCCAGGGGGGACTGGAGTGTGAGCATGAGTCATCCCTCATCAGCTGATAGGAAGGTCTCTTCATGGATCATAAAGTCCGTATAGATGTAGCTTAAACGTTTCTGTAAGCATCCGAACTCAACTGTCAGGCACCACTATTGCTCATGACTTGTCATTTGACAGGGTAGGTTCTTCTGAATTTGATTTTCCAATAAAAGATTCTAAATTTGAGCATATTTTTTTGCTGGCAGGTAGACATCCAAATGATAGTGCTGTCCAGGGAGAAAGTCATGACTAAGCCTTACTGGAATTCACAAAATTTGCATCCTCCTAATTAGTTGCTTTGCAGCTCATTGTCACACACATAGCCTGAGCCTACTGAACACAAAGAACCTGTGGAAATGAGGAAGAGAGTGTGGTCCCTACATCACCTGCTTTTACCTGCAGCTGAGCACCTCCTCAGAAGGACGCAAGAACAAGGCATGCTTGTAGCTGGAATGCCTCCAGGTCCATGGTGGAGTACCTGTCACAGCCAAGACCCTGTAGCTGGCTAGGTCAACTGCTGTCCAGACAAATACCTCCTCCTTGTATGCTCTGAAATAAAGCCTCCCTCATCAAGATCTCGCTTGTCTCCTTGGAATGTGAGAATGACACCTTTACTCTACACTAGTCATTTGAAGGAAGAGTTTAGACTGCTAAGATCAGGACAGTCCTCACAAGTCAATAAATCAACAACTTGTCCCTGAAAATCTTTAATCAAAAAAACCCCTCCCTGCCAACTCTGCTATAGATTAGCATCAATCAATACTGTAAAATAACCCCTCAAAATTCATGTTTCTCTATTAAATATGGGTTTGACCATTTCCTATTTTGTAACAAAAAATGCACACCAAGACTGCTGTAGATAGCATCTATTTGATTTAGATTAGTCTGAACTGCACTATCAATTTTGTGGGAGATGCCATGTTTTGTAGCATGGTTACAGGCAGGCAGAGGGGGAGGAGAGGCAGGAGGCAGCCAAGAAAGGGTCTTCAGATTTACTATACTAAAAGTACTGGAAGTGGCATTCTGGTCCTTCTGGAGCAGGAGGCGAGTCTCAGGAGCATTTAGCACTTTGAGTGGAAATGAATAAAGATTGGATTTTTAAATAGGACCATCCTTATTTCATCTGTTAATTAATAATTGATGTTACCCAGGTGGTAATAAAAACAAAAAGACCACATTCCTAAAATGACAGAGCTCTGAAAAGGATGTCTAGAAGTCCCATCACTCCCACCTCTTCATGCTGAGCTGTTTTTGCCCTACATAATCTCACCATTTCATTAGCTCTTTACTCATCCTGGTCTACCTAGTCTGCAGGGATTTCCAGCCTGCATTTCTGATGAAAAAGAAATAGAAATCTCCAGGAGAAGAGACAGTCCTTTGCTAGTCTTTAGGGCTGAGCTTTGCTGGAGCACTAGGATCCTGATCTAGAAGCAGGACCTGTAGTTATCATGTCAGTGGCAATGACATGAAGGGTGAGAAGAGTCACCCTAGTCTCTGGGCTATCAATCCCATGACACCAAGTCTCTAGACAGTGCTGTGCATCACCCTTACATCTGCAGTGCTGCAAGAGCTCTCAGCAGTTGATATCTCAGGGCAATCAGCCTCTTTTCACTGAGGTGTCTACCCCATAGCTGCTGAAGAGTCACCCCATTAATAGAAGACTAAATATTGTCTTTCATTCTTACTTTATAGCCACAGGTCTGAGTCGCTGCATCTCAGCCCCCACAGGGAGGGCTTATGTTCAAGGACTTTATAAAAATGCCACTGCACTCTGAAGCAAAAGAAATGTTGCTATTTTCAGTCCTACTCTTTCTTACTGTGAAGTCAGGCCTGTTGACATGCAGAGGCAAACACAAATGATATACAGTTTTTAATTACTCCTTTGTTCATTTGTATTTTTGTTGGAAATAAGCTTACAGTACTACATTTTTACTCTCGGTAATGTTTGATGCCAAATCTGATATGAACCTATGGTATGACTTGTATATTCATCTTCGTCCAGACAATGGCATTAATATTTCTCTTCATTGCAACACAGCGTTATATACTTAGATTTTTAAACACTTAAGTGACCTTCCACTTCTGTCTTGTAAATCTTTTTGAAGTGAAGCTAGAGCCTTTTCTGGGATGTTAGCTTTCAATCTAAAGCCTAGCCTAAGACCAACTACATCCTTTCCATGCTGAAAAGACATCATTCATCTCCTCCCTTTCCAGGTAAACTCCACCCAGAATCTTTGTGATCTCTAGAAGTGAAAGATGCTGACTAAATAAAACTGTACATTTCTGAGATAGGTCTCATACCCAGATCTTTAATGGTTAAGTAAAGATAGTTCTTCAGTGTGATGACTTCATCCCTTCTGGGTTTTTCCATCCCCTCAGAGTCTTGGTACTCTCTGTCTTTCCTTTTTCTGATGCAATACAGCCTATGTTATTGAAACACTCCATTGCTGATTTACTAATTAGCCTTTATTACCAGAATTGGTTTGACCTTATCTACCTTCAGTACTGTTCTTACTGGCTCTGTTCCTCCAGAGCATTCTCATCTATTCCCATGTACAATGCACATTCAGGAGCTTGTTTGGGTTATGAGTCAGAAGATAAGCCCGTCTCCCAGTCTCCAGCTACAGCTCCTGAGGCTTAGCTGTAATCTCCAATATTCTTTACGGTAATTGTTATTTTCTTTAGAGGGTAGATTGAAGGATCAATATCTAAAAGCAGTAGAGATATTATAATTTACCTGGCATTTGTAATCTAGGCTATATAGAATATTTTACAGGCATAGAAGTTCATGCCCTGAATATCACAATGATTTCTCTTGCTCTTGGGCATAAGGATAGTGGCAAGAGTCTCCAGCATGTGGTCAACTGAGTCTTCGGAGGCCAAGTAAGGTTTACTCCACCATGTGTATTCCACACATTTACTGTGTACAGTTCTGGGCCCCTCAGTTCAGGAGGGATATTGAGGTGCTGAAGCTGGTCTCTTCTCGCAGGCAACTAGCAGTAGGCCAGGAAGACACAGACTCAAGCTCTGCCAGGGGAGGTTTAGGTTGGATATTAGGAAGAGATTTTTTTATGGAGAGAGTAATCAGGCACTGGAATGAGCTGCCCAGGGAGGTGGTGGATTCACCATCCCTGGAAGTTTTCAAGATGAGACTGGATGTGGCACTTAGTGCCATGGTCTAGTAACCATGGTAGGGTTGGACTTGATGATCTATGAGGTCTTTTCCAACCCAGCTGATTCTATGACTCTATGTCCTTCTTGCTCTGACAAGGATGATGGAGGTTGGTGGGAAGCTGTTGTCCTACCTTCTACTTCCTGAGCAGCTGTGCCAACAGTGCCAGGACATAAATAATCAAAATAAACATTAACTTAAACCAAGCACTAACCAATCCAGGAAACCTCTCTGTTGAAGTGGGTAACTGTAGGCTGCAGTCTCCCACAAACATGCTTATCTGCTCCCCAGCCTCAGATGGTGTGTAGGAAGCCTGCCCGAGGGGGTTGGCTCACTACCAACTAGCAAGGTTACACCAGATCATGATCACATTTAGCTGAAAGGCTAGGGCTGCTGTCAGAAGGCAAGGAGTTCAACCCAACAAGAAAATGGGTGCTATCAGTAGAGTTGTGTGCAGACGGGAGACTGTTGGTACTTGGAGGTTTTAGACAGGCAAGAGAATGGGAGTGTTTCTCTGAGAGGGTCTGTTGAGTAGTTAATTCCATAGAACTTATCTGATTTCTTCACACCTCTGAGCCTGCTGCTTTAGCAGAGCGGCAGCACCCTACAAACAATTCAGGGCCAAAGCACGAGGAATTACGTGTTGCTAAACAGCTATTCATACCCTGCACTTTAGGAATGTCACACCACACATGCGTGGCAGCATGGCAACCTTAACGTTTTGCTCCCCAGATGAAAAGTAGGAGGAATTCCCTGCATTATGTCAATAAGACTACATCACTCTGATCACAACGTGATTTATCATAGGGATTTGAGAAAGAATTTCTGTAAAATGCAGTTTTGCACTGTGAATGGAACGATTTCCCACAAAGTAAGAAGTACTTCTTACAGAAGGCTCTCTGCCTTTTGCTCCCCCTCATATCAGACAGATGCACTTTATACACTCTTTTTATTATTCTAAGCACATTTTTGAACACAATGCATAGTACTACTAACAGTACACTATGGATAAAACTGGTGTGTCATGTTGTCTCCCATATTTGTAATATAGACAGTACAGACAGCTAGTACATGGACTATACTGTAGACAAAGAGGCAAAACTGTTTCCTTGTGGGGCATTGTTAAATACTGACAGCGTAGAACTGCCCAGTTATGAGCAGGTTGGAGCACACAGTAGTGTTTGGAATAACACCCGCAATTTTCCCTGCAGGTTTTGTCTTAAGAGGAGATGGTGCAGTCATTATTCATTCTCTTTATAAAGCTATAGCAATTTGGCACTCAGTCCCTCAGCTGAGGGAAAAGGGGACTGTGGTCTTTACTCAAGCATAGCCATTTTTCAGGAAAATACAGCTGACAATGACAGAAGGCTTCCCAATAGAGTACACAAATCAGGGACAGAAAAACCCAAACAAAATCCAAAGTGCTCCCAACAGTGAAAGATATCCTCCTCAAACAAAGAAAATGGTTCTTGTGGTAGTGACCAACAATCTCTTCCCAAGGCTTTTGAAAAGGAATGAATTTACCAATTCTGTTGGCAAAACTATTTTCTTTTGATTGTGCTAGAACAACTAGAAGACTGCAAGAGGCTGGTTAAAAACAAAGAAAGTAAAATTAAGAACTAGCTATAGTATTAGCACAGCGGGAAAGGCCATCACCTGCCTCAGCAGCACCCTAGAATGGCAGACTAGGAGGCTCTCTCCAAAACCCTAGAAATGCTCAAAAAGCACACTCAGCTCTCCAAAGTCATAAACCAATAATCTCTCATTTGAATGGGAGTACTCACAGAGACAGAGAACAAGAGACCGATCAAACTGCAATGCAGGCAAAATGACTGACTTGAGCAAAGAGCAGCTATAAAAGGTGAAGCAGTTTTTGCTGGATTCATAACCAAGTTGACAGGCAATGACATTTGAAGGAAAATGGCCCAAACAGCCATAGAACTCCATGAACACTTGGGCAAGTCTAGTGGATAATCTTCTATTTGAAGACAGAGCAAAGATAGGATATGAAAAGGGGCTGCTGCCAGAAAATGTGGCAGCATAGATGCGAAAACATGCCCAAATACAGAGGAGGCAAACTACAGAGAGAATACTCTGAATGCCGTGAGGATAAAAAGTGTACAAAAAAGGGAAACAAAGGAACAAAACCACAGAAACAAGCAGGCATTCAGGCGGTGAACTCCTGCACATACATGAGTTCAGTACAGCACAAAGGAAACCACCAACCACAAAGCACACAAATGAACAGAAGATGTCTGTAGAATTAGCTGGAGAAGCAGATGCAAGACAAGGGCCAAAACCATGAATAAAATAGAATCACAGAAGAGTTAAGATTGGAAGGGACCTCTGGAGATCATCCAGTCCGACTCCCCTGCCAAGGAAGTGTTTACTCAAGCAGGTTACACTTGAAATGTGTCCAGGTGGGTTTTGAAATCTCCAGAAAGGGAGACTTCATGACCTCCCCAGGCAGTTTGTTCCAATACTCTGCCATCCTCAATGTAAAGAACTTCTTCCTCATGTTGAGGTGGAACTTCTTGTTTTTTATTTTATGGTCATTGCTTCCGGTCCTGTTGATGGGCACCGCTGAAAAACATCAGGCACCATCCTCTTGGCATCTGTCTTTGAGATATTTATATACATTAATGACATCCCGTCTCAATCTTCTCTTCTCTAAACTAAACAGGCCCAGCTCCCACCGTCTCTCCTCATAAGAGAGATGATTCGACCCCTCATCATCTTTGCAGCCCTTCACTGGACCCTCTCCAGTAGTTCCTTGTCTTTCTTGAACTGTGAGGACCAGAACTGAGCAAAGTACTTCAGATGTGGCTTCACTAGGGCTAAGTAGAGGGGCAGGATCACCTCTCTCAACCTTCTGGCCATATTCATCCTGATGCACCCCAGGATACCATTGGCCCTCTTGGCAGGAAGGGCACACTGCTGGCTCATGGTCAACTTGTCATCCACCAAGACTCCCAGGTCCTTCTCCAAAGAGGTGCACTCTAGCAGGTCAGTCCAAGCCTGTACTGGTATTTGTGGTTATTCCTCCCCAGGTACAGGACCTGCACTTGCCCTTGTTGAACCTCTTTGGGTTTTTCTCTGCTCAACTCTCAGCCTACCAAGATTGTGCTGAATGCCAGCACAGCCTTCAGGTGTATCAGCCACTCCTCTCAGTTCTGTATCATCAGCAAACTTTCTGAGGGCATATTCTATCCCTTCTTCCAAGCCATTGATAAACAAACTGAATAAGACTGGACTCAGTATTATCCATGGGAAATGTCACTGACCACAGGACTCCAACTGGATTCTAATCCATTGATCACGACTTTCTGAGCTCAGCCATTCAGCCAGTTCTTGATCCGCCTCACTGTTCATTCATCTAACTCACATTTCCTGCGGTTACCAATGAGGATGTTACGGGAGACACTGTAGGAAGCCTTGCTGAAGTCAAGGTAGGCAACAAACACTGTTCTCCCCTTGCCAACCCACCCTGCCATGCCATCATAGAAGGCTATCAGGCTGGTCAAGCATGATTTCTTCTTGGTGAATCCATGATGGCTACTCCCAATGACCTTCTTTTCTTGTACAGGCTTAGTGATGACCTCCAGAATGATCTGTTCCATCACCTCTGCAGGGATGGAGCTGAGGGTGACTGACCAGTAGTTTCCTGGGTCCTCCTTGACCATTTTGAAGATGGGAGTAATACTGGCTCTCCTCCAGTCTCTGGGCATCTCTCCTGTTCACCAATATTCTTCAAGGATGGAGAGTGGCTTAGCTACATCATCTGCAGCTCCCTCAGCACCTGTGGGTGCATCCCAGCAGGACCCATGGATTTACGGTTGTTAGGTCTGCCTAACCAATCTCTAATCCAACCCTTTATGAAGAAGGATAAATCTTCCTTTCTCCACCCTTTTCCCAAATCCCATAATTTTTTTTCCATTTGAGATTTGCTAGAAGCTCCCTGCTCATGAATGCAGATCTTCTGCCTCCTTTTCTTATTTTTTTTTTAAATCATGGTATACAATGGTCTTGAGCTTGGAGGAAGTGATGTTGGAAGTGAAGGCAAAAGCCAAACAGACACTGGGACATGGCTTTATGCTTTATGTCACAAAGGCATCCTGAGTCTTTTGCAAGGAAAGAAAGTGAAATTGCAGCTAAACAAAACCAAAAAAAGTCATATGATGGCAAACTCACAAAACCAGGAGCATTAAAATCAGAGTACAGAGTAGGAGGAAGGCTGGGATTTCAGGTAGGGAACAAAGAGAAAACGAAATCTCTGCTTTTATTAAAGTATATGATCCTAGCAACCTCAAAGCCAAAAGAAAGATTCCTTTCACAGACAAATGGCAAACTGAAGGTGTAGCAGGAGGAACTAAATCTTCTATTCCATCAAGGCAGCCAGAAGGCTAGTAAATTACCATTATGTTATTTTTTTTTTTTTTTATGGGCAAGGATGTCTCCCAGACCTGTTACACGTGATAGTAGATAAACCAGTTTGGCTGTTATAGGAGCTGACTCCCAGAAAATCAATTCCATCACAAAAGCAAAACAACTGACAATGGGGACCACATTGTCAGGGAATGGAAAAGCAGATTGTATTGTCATAGAAGCCAACAGCTGGATGAGCAGCATGGTACTTACTTAGAAATCAGGCAAGTTGTTTGCCAGAGACCCTTAATGCTTCAAACAAAGCACTAAAAAGAGCTCAACATCAAAGGCCTGCAAAAGGAGACATATCAACTGAGTTGACAACAGCAAAACATGTTGGCAACCAGTGCAAACAGTGGATATTAATAAAGTCATTAGAGCTACTTCACCATATTTGGGATGTCAGTAGGTTGATAGAAATGGCAAAGAATGACATTTGGGGTAAAAACCAAGGGCAACTTCCAGTGTTACCAGAAAGACGTATAAACAAGATTCCTAGGAAGTTGCATCATAGCAGATGATGTCCTGGTGGCACAAATGCAATAGCTAGGGGAAGGCTGATGAAAATCATGGCAGAAATCTCCACTCTTTTCTGGAACCATCCAGGGATACAGGAATGCAGATGGAAGTGGTGTCACAAACAATGACCATTTAAGGTGTGTGACCTGGCCTCGGGGAGGCCGAAGTAAGATTGGATTGAGATATTTTACAGATTATTGGCACTGGTAAATTAGCCACATTTCTTTCCCACAGAACCCCTAGGTGAAAGTAAACTTTTATGGTTACTATTACACAAATTGCCTATATGGGTACCTCAACATGGCATATCTATCTCATAACTCAGAGACTAACTACTCACCCCAAAACATTGTGATGTGTACAGAAAAATGTGACAGAGAAGACACTTACTGCATGAATGGCAGTAGGTCTCTTCTGTGTTGAAGATCACATTTAGACAGGGGCTTGCAGGACTGTGCATATATGAAAAGTAAATGGGAATTCAGTTTGTCCAAGCGTTGGAAACCTTCAAATAGAAGGTAACCAAGAATGACTAGCTTTTAAAAAAGCCATTGCTGGAAGCTTCTGGAAACTTTCATCATGTGCTACTGATATTGCAGAGCTGGCACTTACACAAAATACTCTTCAGGATACTGATGTGTACCTAGCTGGCTTCATTTCCAAAGGGATATTGTGACATCAAGCATGGCAGCTCACCAAAAATATGACATAATCAGCTTGAAAGAAATACAGGCAACCGTGTGACTTAGAGAACATCAGTCAGTAGAGGTAGTTACGAGACAATTTCAAGACAGAGGTTAGAAAGAGTCTGAGAAAAAGCTATATAGAAGAATAAATTGTAAGTGTCTGTACCAGTCATACTGCTGAGAGGGTGAACAATCAGATCAAGGCATAACCTGTCTCTAAAGACTGATGAGATGGGATGAGTGGACCATAGCAACATCACATCATGGTTAATGGTTGGACTTGACAATCTTAAACATCTCCTCCAACCTTGATGATGCTATGATTCTGTATGTAAAACCAACCAAATCACAGGAAATGTTTTCTCCAGGGCATATTTGAGACAATCTGGAATAAAATCTGGGAAAGCATAGATGCCACAGTCAGCTGACCAAAATACCCTGTGGTCACTTCTGATATGGGTGAGAAAATTCAAATGCAATTAAAGTAAACCTCTTTCCTAACAGACCTGTCTGTATTGCAGAGGTGGAATCTTTCATGGCAAACATCTAGTGTGCTTCCAATAAAATCTGTCCCTCAGACTCTTTGGGACCAGAGACATGGACAGCGTAGTCACAACTGTCCTGAAGAATACAAGGAAGACACAGAGGGCCTGAAATCTCATGGTATGGTTTCACAGGGGAAAATCAGGTTGCACAAAGCTTCACTCAAGTTATCTGTGTCTGTGAAGTCAGATGTATCAGATCACCACTAGTGGAAGGGTGCTAGAAGTGCTTGTTTTATGTTCAGCATAAGGTTTTGTGGTTACCATAATTTGCCACTTCTACAGAAAAATTTACTGAAAGCATTTGATGTTCATTGTGAAAACCATAGCAGAAAAACACATGTGTAATTGTATACCAAAGATGGGGATCCCATTCTTGACCTTGGTGGATTCAGGGTTCAAGTTCTTTACCCAACAGTGAGGAATCATTTTTAGCTGGGTCTTCCATTTTGCAGGAGGACTAGAAACATATTCTTTACTCCTGAGTTTGTTTCCCTTAATGCTCCATTTTTCCGTTCTTTTAGGTGGAAAAATGAGAAGGGGAAATAATTATTTTTGCTAAGGGTAGGCTGAAAAAAAATCAATGGGAGCAGTGCCCATAGGGGAGTGTCAGGCTGTACTATATTGCCCCAAGCACTCTCTCAGCCTGAACTACTGCAGCTCGGGGGATATCCTGACTTAAATGTGCCTCTATTTGTTTTGTCTGGATACTTGTCCAGCGTTCCCTTGAGTCCCTGTTAACCTTCAGTAGTTACTGCTTTGTCACGCTCTTGTTTTATGCTCGTACACTGAGCACAGCCATCTGCCTTAAGCTTTTGCTTGATTTCTCTATGTGAGGGGTTATAAACCAGCCTTTTCAGTAAAGAAAATCCTTGAAGTGGCACAAGGCTCATGGTCTGCAGCTACATTAATTTACAGGAAAGTCCTTGTTGAAGACAAGAAAAATAAAACACTCCAGATTTTTCATTTTATCAGATCATTATACCTACAACATCGCTTCCAATTTAGATCCTATCCCTGCTAAGGATGGTTTGGAAACTTTATATACTGAATGGAAGGTTACATTTAACAGGATGTGTAATTAAATGACATGAATACCTTCCTCATTAATTTATTCAGTGCTGCTGGACATGAGCCTCAGGCTGCATTTTTCTGAGATGTTCTGAACTTCTGATGTGGAAGTATCTGTTTGTACTGACCACCACCTATCATATGGCCTATGAAGCTCCTTCCTAAGTCTACCTGTAGGAAGATCTACTAAGTCTTTTAGTAATAGCCAGAGTGGGTGTGGGCTGAGCACAGCTGCTAGCAGGGCATGCCCTTCCACACACTGTCCAATCTGCCACCACCTGTGCCTCTACTCCCAGGACAGGTTTGAGAACAAGGTTTGGACCAGAGGGAAGACAGACTTGGCATTAAGTGTTAAAAAGTTAAAAAGCCAGAACTAGCTGCCATTGCAGACAAGGGACATTGATCTGAGTTCATGACTCAGAGATGTCAATAACTAGACTGGGGAAGATTTTTTCCTCAGATTATCTCCTGTGAGAATTTCTAGGCTTTCACAATTTTTCTGTATCACATGTCATGGCAGAAAATTGAAATACTGAAAGCCAAGCCAAATCCTCTTCCTTTCCTTCCTTCTGCATTATGTTTTTCAAAGTGTCTTTCATTTTGCCTTTCTCTTATATTTTTGTCTTTGGGAAGAAGTCATATGTCATCTTTGATTTGCCATCCCTTTCCCACCACCATCCGGAAGGTACCACCTTGGCAGTAGATGCCCACACCTCTGACTGTGCCCTCTCACCACTTCCCTAAGAACAGTGGTGCTAAGCTGGTGCAGGGGTTCTCAATACTCTTCCTCCAGTTGCTACTATAGTCTACTCAGCATGAGATAGCAAAGGGTTAAAGTTTTTAATTTAAAAAACACTTAAATGAGATGTTGCAAAGAGTCTTTTCCATACATTTCAAGGCAAGAAGGCCTTTCACTGGGTATATTGTCATAGACATTAACTTTGAGTAAAGCTCTATTTTTAGGTCTGGCTGCCTCCCACGTAAAATGCAGTGAAGCTCCATGACATACAATTGTAAGAGAGAAGCAGGAGCTGAGATTTTGCACCCTGCAACTTAAATGAGTCTAGAGTGGACTGGCCTCATTTTCCAATGCTGGTTACTCTAGCAGGTCGTAATGACGTTTAGCACTTTTGAAAGTCAAACTTTGTTATCAGGGACTTCAGCATAAGTCCTGGATCTATCTTCAAATGCAAATGTTTGTGCCCAGTGTCTCCCTACAGACATCTACAGGTACAGCCTTCACCAAGATGACAATGGAAATGGCTCGACTACTATTTCTCAGCCTATGGCTATGCTATATATATATGTGTATCTGTACTGCCATAAATTTCTTCTTGGAGCACCTTTTGGATTTTTCTGGGATCTGGTGTGCCTCTCCTCTATTTATCTCATTTATTGACTTCCTTTGATTCTTGATTTGTGTAAATTTGAATTAACTTTGTTGAATTTCTTAATGCTCAATCTCTGCATAAGAAAAAGGGGCAAAAGCGTTACTTCTTGTTTTACTTCCATCCTCAAAGTAGTAAGGATAGTCATGTCTGTCGTGTGCTTCTACCTACCCTATTAAAGCAGATACAGTGTCCCATACAAAGACACAGAACAGTTTTATTGAAAAAAAATGTGTTAAGCTTAACATTTCCTGACATAACCTCTCTTTGCTCATATCACTAACGCCAAAGAGTATATGCACCTTCGATGACATTCCCTTAACATGTTGCCTCATTTCTCATTATTCATCTGCATCTGACACAGATTGTAAGGGTCCCCTTTTTCCACAGAGAGAAGGAACAAGTTGTCTTCCTCTTGAAGAATGCTTTTGGGCACTGCTACACCTATTGTGCCTTTGTATTGCTGTGACATCTACAAATACTGGTCAAGGCTCATGATACTGTGGTTGTGGGCCAGATAAGTGCTGTACCTTATGTCTTTGCTCTCATTATGTCTCTTTTAATGACAGAACACAGCAGTCCTGTAAAGGCCTCTAGGCTGCACCTCTCTTGTCCAAGCAATGGCAGCAGTAGTAGTCAGTTAATATTACTATAGTAGGAACTTGCAGTCTTTGTTGTACACTGGGAACCATAGTGCCAAGCAGTGGCACTATGATTCCACCACAGAGCAAAGGCACTTTCCCCTTTCAAAGACTGCAGCATTGCAGAAAGAAGAGGGCTTGGGCAGATGGAAGACATGGGGTAGCAGTAGGAAGGTACTGGCTAAGTAGACAGAGCATTCATAGTCAAATTAGCACATGGGCAGTCTAATGCTGTCAGGTTATCCATGGACAACTGCAAAACAGCCATGCCTCCTTCACCTGCAAACAACCACAAAACCAGCTGTATCTCCACAAGTTGCCTTGTGATTTTTCCAGCAACCACCTGGCTATGCAAAAATCAACCAGCAGGTAGAACAGAACTATAAGTCTGCTTAAATGCATGCATATAGATGCAGAGATGGGAACAACTAATCAGGGCTGGTACCCAGGGATTTGCTGAGCTCCCTGAACTCCCAGACACCTTGTCACCATGAACTCTGCTCAAAATATATCCCAGAGAAAATAACCATGGTCCTGAAAAGTCTTCTGGCAATTGAGTGCACAGCTACCACAGAAGGCCACTGCCCTAGGAAATTCTGTTAGTGATGCCAGGAATAGCAGTTCAAGCAGGGACCTGTTTCATTGACATTTGTTCTGTGAAATCTCACGCTGATGCAATTTTGGGCAAATGCACAAAGATGGAGTCAACCCACTTCTGCTTCAGGTAAATAGCAATTATTTATTTTCCATGCCCACAAATTAGCAGAATGAACCTGCTTTCTCTTTAAGCCTTGCATGATAGGCCCAATCAGTTGATCCAGAAGCAAGAAGTGATTTTTGGGAATCGACATGGATAAGTTTTTAAGCCAGCTCTGTTTCTCCAAGAATCCTAGAAGACTGAAACTGCAACATGAGATAGGCAAAAGGGATGACAACAAAATAAAAAAGTCAGTAACTGGAGATTAAATAAAAACCTGATTAACACAAAATGACTTTGTGCAGTGTTTCTAATGCCTTGGCTTAGTGCTGTGGCTTACCAGACAGCACGGGAAAACCGTAGCCTTGCATCCCTGGCTCTGGCCCAGATCAGTCCTTCATGTAAAGAAATCTCTGGAAGAAGTTTAAAGAGGAATGATGGCAAGGACAAAACAAAGGGGTCTCCTTGCCAGACCTTCTGCCCTGGCAGATCCCAGCAGGAACACACAGTGCACATACTTTACATACACACCATTCTGTGTCACTGGCACCAGGGCAGGGGTAAAACATCATGTTCCAGGCTCTTGAAGTTCCTCCACTGCCTTCAAGATGGATAAGGAAGTGTCAGAATTTAACAGGAGGGTGCTGCACATCCCCTGGCAATGATGCACTATTACCACTTCAAATACAAAAGGGAGTTCTGGTGTTTGCATGCAGTGCTGCTGGACTGACTGGAGCAATGTACGTCTCCTAACGCAGTCTTCAGCAGATTTTTAATTTATTTGCTCAGAACTATTTATCTGCCATTTTTAAATCTCACATACAGAAGGTTTCAGGAATTGAAAATGCTTTAAACCATTTTCACCTCTCTGCTTTGTTCCTATGCTGAAAGAACTGATACCTCATATGCATTATTGAACACTGAAGGTAGGGACAGAATCGAGAACAGAGAAACTAAAGCTAAATAAAATATACTCATTACTGTTTCTGCTATGCTCTTGCACAGCTCAGAAAGACCTAGTGAAAATTGCCCTGTGATACCCAAATTGTGCTGTGTACCATTTAGAAATCAGAGGGTAAGGAAGATCTTTGGCAATGTTTTGTCAGCAGATAAGCTGGCTAAACATTAACCTCTCTTTTTTTGCAATCCCTAATCAGAGGTTTCCATTCATATAGCTGCTATGTACTCTGAACCTTGAGTTAATGTGTCCCTGTTTTACAGGAAAGCTTTGCTCATGTTGCTTTTGGGCTCTGCAGACTTCACAATGTGACCTCCTGCTGCAGGCTCAGGAGGCAACCTGATGATGCCTTTACTTAAGTTATGTTAGTTGGGAAGTTCACATCAAGTCCAATGCTTAGCTTGTTAAGAATGACTTGTGGTTTCTGAATGAAGTGCATTGTCCTGAAAGTAGAATTTTACTGACTGAAAGGAAGCACTCTGATTTGCAAATTCACCTTAGATGGACAAAAATATTTCCAAATCCTTGTACAGGAGTGAAATAAAACTTAAACAAACTGCTTACCTGAATAAGCAGACCCTGCCAGTAGAGTATCTACAAGTCCTCTAGAGTCTTCTTCCATGAAAGAAATCAAGCAGAAATCTAAACATTTTTGTCTTTCTGGATAGTATATCAATATGGTCTATTTTTTACATGTAAATGAGAGAGATGCACTAGCTCAATGTTGTAATTTATCAGTATTAAGTATTAAAAAGTAAATAGAGATAAGGAGCACAATAGCAACAGAAGTGTTAGATTTGAACGGTGAAGACTGAATCTTAGTTTTGGTCTTTTAGAATGTTTTGTGATGTCTCAGCAGTGTGGAGCAGAAGCAGTTAAACTGGTTCTGGGATATATGCAGGGCCCAGGGGTCAGAGCAGCTCAGCGGGTCCCTGGTCTGTCATGGAGCTCAGTCAGCACAATGGAGTGAGTGAGACTGGAGAATCTGAAGAGGAAGAAGTATCTAATAATATTCTCTGCCTGAGAGTACTATTGCCTGAATTCTAGAAATGTTTTGTGGGCTGTGCTGTGTCAGAATGTGCCATACAACAGAGCCATGTTCCCTCTTCTGTTCCTATATTCTGCAGCTCTAGGATTTGCTCAGCGGTGAGAACTTGGGACAAGTCTTGCTTTCAGTGTCCCGGATATCTGACCCTCATGTTTAAGTGTGCCTCTGCAGATTTAGCCTGTATCTTCTGTGTCCTGGAACCTACGTTTGAAATGCTTTTGCTCAGCTGCTCCTGAGACATTTTATTTTCTGGGCAAGAAATATAGCTGGGTCAAAATTCAGTGAACAATCCCTATCCCACACAACACTTCATCACATACTTAACCGGAACTTCAGCACTGACCTGAAGGGGATGTGAGCACATACTCAACTTGCTGTCCATGCTAAATTATTTTCCTGAGCAAAGACTGGCAAAAGGATCAATCCTGAGCTGAACTGGGGCCGTGCCAGGTTTTATTTCTTAGATCTCAGCTGTTTTTTTGCTGTTGTTTAGCCTAAAAAAAAACCCAACCCCAACAACAAGACAACAGCATGGCAAGAATTTATTTTACAACACAAGGAACAAATATTTTTTATACTCTGCCATAACTCAATAACAATTGAAGGGAAAAAGCTCACTAAAGTAATTTGTTCCTGCCCGGAAAGCACAGATGAACATTTTCAGCTCTAAAAGTGAATGTTTTGCAGACTCACAAAAGGTTAGAACTCAAAGGTGATAACTGAGACTACCTTGTGGTCTGATTGCAGCCTTCATGCAAAAGCTCCTGGGTAAATTAGCTCTTCTCACCTTCAGCCTAAGGCAGTAGAGCCTCTGCAGAGGTCCTTACAGTACTGCAAAGCAGTCCAGTGAACATAAGATCAGGGATTACATTTATTCTTCCAGTTGTACAGCTCTAAGCACACTCTGACATTAGACAAGTAAGGGACAGTAGCAGAGTACAGGGTCAAATACAGCCCCACATGAAGAACGCAACACTAGTGATTGCATTATCTTCGGATTTGAGTGCAGATCAAGATACCATTTTCTGATTGCATTACAGCTGTGGCCAGGATGAGCACTCCAACAGCTCCCAGTAACCACAGTTCTAGCCTGAGGACCTAAATTTCAGGCTCATGCAATGAAGAGCAGTAACACAGAAGCCCCCCCTCCGTCTCCACATCCTTTTTGCATGCACCATGCTGTGGAGGCACAGTGCTCGCTGCAGTATTGCTAACCAGCTGTTTGTAAGTGTGTGGACCCCTATTGCTGCTCCAGGCACAAATCCTGATGGAACAGTGTCAGTCCTGTGGTTGCAGGAGGGAGCCTTGGCATGGAACCTGCCACTGCCCTGCTGCCCTGCTCCGCTGCCTTTCCAGCCCTACATGCCACCCTTCCTGAGCCTTTGCCCAGACATACTGAAGTTCTCCAGTGTTCTTCCTGTCCTGACCCTACTAAAACTAGTTTTCTTTCAAGCATCCTTCCCTTATGGACCTTCAGGAACTCTTCTTATATCCTGTTTCACCTCACCCAGGTGGATCTGCTTGTCTCTAGGACCTCTCTGTGCTCATTTAAGAGACAGAAAATAATTTCATCCTAGGAAATCACATACAGCTTTACTCATAAATCCCCTGTGACTCACTGCCTTCACAAGGAGATTTCTTTTACCATTTTTGATGTCAGATACAATCTACATTTTATTTACATGTGTCCTAGGCTAGTGGTATGCGAAGGATTTCCAACATATTGAAGTAAAACCTGATAACTGCTTAGGGCTAAGCAGCATTATCTGATTTTTTTTTAGTGTCTCAAGAATAGCAATAATACATTACTCTGCAGTAAAGCCATTACATAATGACCCATCTGTGGAAGAAAAATTCCCATGAACCTCGTGGTAAAGGGACGACTCATTTTAGCTGCCTATCACTTTCGCATGAAGCAGAAAATCGTGGTTATATTGTCCAAAACTGCCTCTTCCAGGAAGGCTGGTGAGAAGGAGAAGCCTGTGGATGAACCCTGGTTTGCTTGAATAGCATTTAGTATGGAAAGGCTGCATCATTATAAATGTCTGTATCTGTTTAGATTTACCTCTGTGGTCACTGAGGGATAGCAGAAACATATAGTGTCATGTGCAATTACAGACTTCATCCCTCTGCGTGTGGGAGGAGGCAGCACAGCTTTCATTAAACATCTTTTTATCCCAGGCTAAGAACTGTACACAACTGATCAATAAACTGGAAAGCAAAATGTATCTTTTATTCAAATTAATGAAAACTCAAACTGAAGTATAAGCACAAAGGGTCAGACTGTTATGTCCTTATGGCCACAGAGCAGCACTAAATGCGGTGTGGTGGACCGAATACCAGACACAAGGGAGCTAAGGGATTCGACAGTGTCTGTAAAGCACCACTGCAAGACAAAATCACAAGAAAAAGAATGAGAGAAAGGAGGACAAGTGAAGGGGAGAAGTCTGATGAAGTACGGTCAGGGTTGTATGGAACTGGGTGGGTTTTCCCGTGCAGAAGTGTGTGAGAAACATTTGCTGATATTTCCTGCCTTGGTACACTGACCCCCATCTCTCCACAGATTTTCACAAAGATGACACATTTCAGATGAACCCATCTGAAGCTATATGACATGTTGCTGTATATGCATGCATGTCATATACAGTTATGAGGTATATACCATAGAGTACATAATACATGTTATCTGCTTTAGAGTGGCCTGAATAACCTGTAGGAAAACAGCAGTGATGTTTTAGGACATTCAATAAGCTGACTAAGTCATAAAAGGTAATGAATTTCTTCCTGCTCTTGCAGCACATGCAGGAAGGTTGCAGCTTCCCAAGACTGACATGGCTGTGCAACTCCTATTTTCATTGCTATTGTCCAAGTTTCTACCAGCCTACCTTTGATTTGTGCCCCTCTCAAGGCAACTGTTGTTGTTGATGTGAAGACTGGGCTGTGAGGTGTTCTTTGTCTTGGCTGTACTTCCAGGTGATCACAAGATTTTGGTTTGTTTGTTTCAGGCTGTATTTTTTGTTTTGCAATTTCCCTATTTTGGCTTCTAGGTATGATTTATAGCTTGCTTTCTTTTTATGCGAGAGCAATTATTCATTTTCTTTCTGCATGAAAACTTTCAGCTGCTCTTTTGTGGCTGTTTCCCCCTTCAGATTAGCTGTTTCAGACTCAATAGGTCCTAGCAATAATAGTTAAAATTGTCAACTGCTGCTCAGCAGTTAGAACACATGAGACACTAGGGCTAGATGGTAGCTGCAGTGCTGATGCTGGAAAGCAGCTGAACAAACAATGCCAACAATCCCCTACTTGCTGCTATGTGAGCCGGATAGACACACAGGGACAGGCAGGACTGTCTCTGAGGGTGCATCTGGCCCTAGATCTATATCTTCCCATATAGAAGACCTTAGAGTGGTTGTTTGCAGGACTTGATAAGCCTTCATTTGTTTGAGGAGCTATTCTCTTTAACCAAGGGAAGATGTTAAGGCAGGCCCTCAGTACACAAACAGTAAATGATGCTAATCTCCTGTATGCTTACTTTACACCAAACTGACTGCCTTCATTTTGTATGTCAAAGACAGACACCCTCCTTTCCTACCCAGC
The DNA here is from genome assembly GCF_000695815.1 of Acanthisitta chloris. Taxonomy (NCBI): domain Eukaryota; kingdom Metazoa; phylum Chordata; class Aves; order Passeriformes; family Acanthisittidae; genus Acanthisitta; species Acanthisitta chloris. The sequence goes on from NW_008669738.1 coordinate 46,369, forward strand.
TCGGTATGCACTGCCAGCAACTGCCAGCATGGCCCCTGAAGGTGACTGATTCATTGAGAATTCTTTTGAAATCCAGTCCCACAAGCTTTCTGTTTGCCACAAAGCATAAACTCCGATTTATCTTCATGACCATGCACAACTGCAAGTATAATTGCCTGTGACAAAAATAACCTCCTAGCACCCAGACCCAGCTTTTAACTCTATAGCCATTTCTGAAGCGTAAGCCACATGTACTTACAGTTCTGCTGCCGAAAGGTTGGGCTTGGAGGTCAGTGTGTCCTTCTGGGTGACAGTGTACACAGGTCAAAAGAGCTGTACAGATTTACCGCTTCCTAAGGCAAAGTCCTCAAGTGAAAAGAGCAAGCAAAAGTCCTAAAAAAGATCTGAGACATTCAATAGGAGTTATGTTTGTCTCTCTTAGCTCCAGAAGAACACTCTGTGCTTGTAAGTCTATGGAAAGAATTTATGGACAGCAAAGGTTTGGGGTGATAGACTTGAGGACCTGCCAGATGTGGCTGGTTAGTGGTAAGTTTCTTGCATTGTACAAAATTAACCTTCACATTGATGCAATGCAGCTCCCCATTCTGCTGCTTACATGCACCTCACAAAACTGGTGTCCTCAGAATCTCTCAACATGAACAGGAATTTTCTTATTTCCACGGGGATGAGGAAATTGCATCACAGAGAGGTCGAATGATTTTTCCTTAGTCACACAAAGTCAGAAACAGACTGCAGTAACATGTGATTCGCCTCCCTGTCTCCAACTATCAGCAATTGTCAGCTGCTTGGGATGAAGAAAACAGGTTACTTTTTCAATAGTAGGTCACAATTGCTCCACCACAGGGAATATAGTAAGGCTATTGTTCCCAAACCTTATAACCATTAAGGACACCATTTTAAGAGGCTACAAAATGTGAACCATCATTATGAAATGATTGTTGCAGTCTCTGTCCTTCTTGGTACTGGCATTAGCACAGCAATCCTCTGTGCTTTTTTTGTGTCATTTTTGTCCCTCTTTTTACTCACTAAGGACTTCTTCCACAAGCTCTGTAGATATATTTGCTATTTTTGATAAATTATTTTGTGAGGGGTCTTAGATAATGATTGCAGTGGTCAAATCTAACTCCCTGTATATGTGCTTCCAAAACCTTCCACAAGTCAGAACAATACTGTGCTAGCTCCTTACAAAGAACAAGATTTGTCTAACCAAATTCTTTGGTAAACTTTGAGAGAGATTGCACAGAGTATGGCCTCATCTTTCTTTTCTGAAGTGCCCAATTCGAGTCAGATTTAAAACAGAGAAAGTGGGGGGAAGTAAAGAAAAAAATCCCAAATCCATGATGTAAATAAGAAAACAAAGAGAAATGAGTAGAGCAAGAAAAGTTTTTAATAACTAATCCAGTTCTTCAAGTAGAAAGAAGTTTAATTTATTTAAAAATATTTAAACTAGAAAATCTACTGTAGGAAACATTTCAGATAATTCATTGCACTAAAAAAATGTATTACCAGAGATGTGTGTGGAAACCTAGAATGATTCAAACCCAGGATGGTGAGGGATTCATAGGAGGCTCCCTATTATTTTCTGGGCCATTACTTTCTATTGTTTCCTAGATCTAGAATTTTTCTAATGCTTTGTAAGCATCAGGAGTGAGCATGCTGGGTCAGGGGGCTGTGGGGGTAACGGAGGCAGATTGGTCTTCAGGGAGGTATTGGCATATGAAATGGTACCAGAGAAAGAGAGCACTCTCTGGAGGAAAGCATCATCTCCCAGACAGAGAGGACACACAGAGGAATGCTGCTGGGACACTGGTGTTTTCCTTGCATGGGCTGCCCAGACTGTGCTAAGTTCTTTGTATCTGGCTGGTAATAGATACCAAATTTTCAAAGCAAAGAAAGACAGCTTTGGGCCTTGTAAGCTGAACCCCTGCCTTCTGTTTCTATTTCTTTCCCATTCTTGTTTTTCATCCCTTTGTCTATTATTTCAGAGTGAGAAAGAGAGAGAGCGGTGACATTTTGGGTTCAGCAACTCCAGTTTTAAAACTCATAGCAACTCTGCTGGACTCCTAAGAGAACAAAATTAGGCCACTTATCTTGTACTCAGTGGGAGTAGATTATAGAGCCAAAAGACAGTCTGGGGATCTGCAAGCAGCTCTTTCTGGCTCTATGCATTTAACTACACTTGACTGCTCCTTGGAAATTGCTCTGCACATTGAGCTATTCTCAGAATCACAGAACGGGTCAGGTTGTAAGGGACCACAGTGGGTCATCTGGTCCAACCTCCCTGCTGAAGCACATCAGAAGAAGGCATGGAATGAGAGAATGATGAGATCACTGTTTCCCCGCTTTCCGCCAAAGAGGGGTTGTTTATTTTCAGGGCATATAAGCTGCCCGGAGAGCAGAGTCATTCTTCAGAAGAGGCCATAGCAAGGGTCATTAAGACCCGTTTCTCTATGAGAAATTGTAGTCTGTGGATCCTAAGCCTTTAATTTCTGGGACACAGTCTCCTCTTCATGCTTTCCTTTAATTTTCTCATTGAGAGGGGTAAGAAGGAAAATATTTGGATATGGTTCAATTGTAAATAATGCCTTTTTTTCACATGTGCACACATGAGCCCTAGTGATTTCTGCACTGTAAGAAAAAGAAACCTGGTCGAGGCCCTAAGCTTGTAAAAGGAGTGCAATGCTATGTCTTTGTGCATTGGAACACTTGGTGGAAAATCATCTCAAGAAGGTATAACTTTCCTGGAGGAAGTGTTTTCTTCCCTCTTACAACTTCCTATAGGTTCTTTTAGTCTTGAGACTAAGGGAAAAGACTTAAGGAAGTACAAAAGAAATAATTGAATCATACGATGGTTTGGGGTGAAAGGGGCCTTAAGGGACACGTAATTCCATCCCTCCTGCTATAGGCAGGGGGGATGCCACCCACTAGGTCAGGTTAAATGAGAAACAGCCCTTCTGTCAAATGTAATGCCATTTTGTCTTTAATCACTGTATCCCGGAGTCTTCTTTGCTTTCTAAAATTCTCTTCTGTATTCAGCTATTTTGGGGGATGAAGCCATACACATTAGGCATATGCAAAAAGATTAAGTCATCTATCTTTCCCTGAACCTTTTGCTTCGCCAACCTGTGGCACATCTGCTGCGTGGTGAGACAGTGAAGAGCAGTTGGCGCAAGTGGAATTTGTCTCTTGTTTGATTCCCTAGGATTGTTTTTGTTTGCCTGCTTCCAGATGTGGGGTGTTAAACGCATTTAGGGGTTGCTATTAGGCGTTAAGAAGTCAGCAGTCACAGCTCTTTACAAGAATCTAATGCTTCTCTAATGCTGAGTTTTTAGCTCAGGCAAACAGCCCGAACAGTCTGAACCAGACACCCTGCTGAATTATAATCTATTCTGATGCTGCAGAAGCAAACTCCTTTGATGTAGAAGCATGTCATGAGGTTGTTTGCTCTTCTACAGTGTTTGTACTCAGGTATTTTTTATTACTTCCATTTGGTCTTTGCTCAGATTTCACCCCATTCCTGTTATTTGGTGCCAATCAGAAGTAATATCTTTCAAAATTTCTCCTTCAACCCCTTGAACAAGTTTTGAATGGGATGAGTATCAAATCCCATGAGCATGCACAGATGTTTATTAATAGACTATAGGTAGATGCTAACTTCTGTTACTGAACGTGTTGCAATAACATGATTTAGTCTCAGGGTCTCGCCTGGTGGTCAAAAGATTTAAAACAAAATATTTCTCTAGTTACTTCATAATGCCATTACTCAGAAGTCCACTGGAGCCAAGTGTAATTTATAGGATCAGTCAGGTCGAAAAAGTGTTCCTGGGAGATGCCAAGCTCTGGTTTAGCAGAGCCATCTTCCTCATGGCAGTGCTGACAAACTCTGTCAGTAGTGTTGTTCATAGGTATTTTTCATTAGCTATGGCTGGAATGGGTTTGACTTACACGTGGTGACTCTGATGTCTTTCAGCACTTCTCTGATGCCCAGCTCTGTTAATGTGCTGAAATCTGGAAGAAGGGGGAAACATATCCTCTAGTGTACTTTAGGTGTGGTTTCCCACATGGAAAGGGCTTCTGCAGTGCCAAGGATGCCTGACACGTGTCTGACAGTCCCTGACATTGTGCAAAGCTGATTTCTGGAAAGACTGGGGAGCACTTAGGGCTGACAAGTGGATAGAGAGGTTGGGAAAGTCTGGAGAGGGGGAAAGAATTCAGCTGCTGCAAAGGCAGAACTGCAAAATGTCCCTTCCTTTGGCACATCCATTTTGGAGGATTTGGGGAACATTTGGAATATGTCTGAATCTTATGATCTTTTCCATGCCTTCTGTTTTATTTTGGATATTTTCATATTGAAAGCTGATTTTTTTTTTCTGCAGGAGTGGTTTGGGCACAGCTTGCACTCCAGTGATAGCAGTCCTTGTTGGTATTTAGCTACAATCACCTTTCAGGTGCTCAAAAGAGAGGGTAACATTCCCACAATGTACACTTCCTCTATGAAACAATGAAAGGGTTTGTGGTAGGCTAAAGATGGAAGAAGTTAACACTCAGAGAAGTATCATTCTGATGAGTTTAAAGGTACAAAGGGAATAGTGCCATATCATACATCTCTTTGTTCATTCATTCTCCATGTAGTATAAAATGCCCTAAATGTCTCTGTGCTTCACTTTTATTGGAAAATATATAAAGAAGAACAGCAAATGATTAAAAGAGCCCTGGTGCATTGAATAAATAGCAAAAAAAAATCTAACACACTAGAATTGTTTTGTGATAAACCAAATTAATTCTTTAGTGTCATGCATTGATGTGTGAGGTTCTTAGCTTATCTGTAGTTAGAAGATTTTATGCTTCCTGCCTCAACATTATGCATATCAATCCTTCTTGAGCACGCAGAGGAAGACTGGTTATGTGCTTGTTAAAGTAAGGGCACAACAACAAGTTTGGGTTTGGCTGGATACTTAGGGTGCTTCAGTCCTCCTATTCATAACTGAAGAGAGTCATACATAGGCCCTGAAAGTTCAAGGAAAAATTAAAATGTGGGGGGAAAGACAGACAGACAGACAGACATTGTAAATGAGATTTGGAGTTTACTTAGTCTTGAGAGTATCCAAACAGAAAAGCTGAACAAGCACGCTGATTGCAGTTGTTGAGTCTGTGTTTCTCATAAACATAGGCTTTAGCACACATTTCACTAGAGACTGGCTTCTCAGTAATGTCCCTCATCCTACTGGTCTTGTGCTTTTGTGACATAGGCTCTAGTCAGCTGTGGTAATGCAATAATTCATAGCTCGTGTCTCTTGGGCCTGATTGAGTCTTTAGCATAGACACTAAGGCCTCCAAAACACATTTCCTCCCTTCTGCTTGGCCCAAACGCAGTCCTTCCCCATGTCATCAAAGAGACTAGCTCGGTCTTCCCTACGGAGTCTGGTCTTCGAGCTATTCATCCTGTGTCCTCTTTTCCTGCAGCAGCACTTTTCTTACAGCAATGCCAGTGAGTTAAAGGTGAAGTATCTCTGTGACCCAGTGCAACCAGTGCTGAATACCTTCCTCAATAAACAGTAACTACCAATAAGGTGATGCAGCTGTTGCCTTGTGAACAACAGAAGATTTGTTCATTCAGTGTTATACATTTTAGACAGGAGACCTTTTTTAAAAAGAAGTAATGAAAATGTAATAATTCTGTCATGAAATTTCATTCAGAAATAGGATAATTGAGGCTCCTAACCGGGTACATGATAGCAGGAAAGCCCAAATAACATCTTTGATAGCAAAGAGGGTGACTGATCAAAGAATTCAGTAAAAAAGTGGAACAGCTTTATCAGGCTGAGAAATAAAAAGGTGAAATATCTATAACTGATAAGGAATTGGCAATTAGATGTTTGCCCTGTTATTACAAGAGCTCACTACTTTTAAGAGGAGGAAAGGTTTGATCAGGAGCTTCCAAGAAAAATTAAATTCATAAGCAAAACTTATCTCTGAAGGACTACAGGTGGCTTGGGCAGACAGGTGAGGATTTAGCATACACTGGGAAGAGGGAAAGGTGCCTCTTCCACATGGGGTTTAGTAGAGACGGTGCTCTGCCTGAGCAGGGCTGGGTTTGGAATGCAGTAATGCAGGTGAAAGAGATAGTGAAGAATTGGTCTGTAGACTTGGGGCTTAGAAGACCAACTTGAAATGAATATGTAGGCAGGAGAGACAGTATTTGGAAGTAAACTGCAAGTTCAGGAGAAGCACAGAAATCATTGTAGAAAGAAGTGGAAAAGTCATGTGTCCCTCAGCAGTGGCATAGTAAACAGTCTGCAATTGGAGGAGCTATGCAATGAGCTCTGAATGCTTGGCTTTGTGGGCAGCCTGTGTGTGTATGTGTGTGATGACAGACAAATCATTTCCCCTTTCCTGTGTTTTTTACTTCTTCCCACTATGGAAATGTCTCTTGCTCGAAGTTTGCATGGTTCCAGCACAGGAGAGCCTCAGGTTTCCTGGGGCCTTCAGGCACCATGGCAACGGAATATTACCTAACCGTAACAGAAATAATAGAAAGGAGGCCAAGTCCAAGCACGGACTGGAAATGGAAGGTAGTTACATGGAAGGAAAACACAAAATATCCACAACCTTTTCCAGGAAGGAGGTGTCCTCATTGGCTCTGAAATCTCTGGGTCTCCTGTCCTTTGTCCCTCCTCTCTCCATTATCATTCCTCTTGTATTGTGCCTTCATTTTTTCAGCTATCAGACAACATCCAGGAGCTAAAATCTACATGTGTCATTCCCAGCTATAGCTTGCACACTGCTACCAACTGCCTCTCTAGCCCTGTTTCCATGGAAATGGAAGCTAGCAGCATGACAATAAAATAGGGGGAAATCATCAAACGAAAGCAGTTGTGTACCTTTATCTTACTTCTGCTTACTAGTAGCAAGAAGGCAAATGCTTTTTCTCTAGAGTGATTTCCAGTGGTGGATCTCAACACGCTTCCTAGATGTAATTCCACTTAGCTTCAAAAATATCCCTAAGATAAACAGTACTTCCATTTCCTAATGGGCAAGGAGGCATTTTAGACTTGAAGTTCCCCTCCCAGGTTAGTGTGGAGTCCTTGTTTCAGGCTGGGCCTTTTATACCATGTGACATGACAGGACTGTGTTGGTATGTTCAGGAATAGATTCCAGGGCTGCCTATCACATCACATCACATCACTTTCCCCCAAGACCAATCTTATTCTTAGGTGCAGAAGGAAGTAAAATAGCCTTTCTTGGCTTCCTGGGACTACAGATTCAAATTAAATACCACCTAAAATAACAAGTGATTGTCTGACTTGTATTTCCACTGCCATGTCAGAAACAAAAAATGAGATCAGGGAATAACAAAGCCTTTCAAGCACCTTTAAAACAATTGCCTATACCATATGCTTGACCTTCTCACTCCCATTTCCATGGAAACAGAGCAGCAAAAATGCAATAGAACGGGACAGAGGACAGTTGTGCCAAGTGTATGTAATAGTTCTCACTAATAGTTGTCACTGTGGTTTCAGGTTGGGTGCATTTTAAGGCAGGGAAAATCAAGATCTGGTACGTATCTGAAGGTTGATCTTTTCCCAATACAAATCTTCAACAGCTAGTCAAATCTCTTTTTTGTTATGATTCATATCATAATAAACTTTATTGATTGATGTGAGTGTGACTGGGCACTGGAACAGGCTACCCAAAGAGGCTGTGGAATATCGTCCCTGAGATATTCAAAGCTGTCTGGACACAATACTCACTAATGTGGACCCTGCTTGAGCAAGGAGATTGGTCTAGATAACCTCCAGGGATCCCTTCCAACTTTAACCATTATGTGATTCTGTGATTGATAAGTACCTTCAGCTAGGTTGCTGGTTGCATGAAACTTTGCCTTGTAGGCCTATGGAACAAATGTACTAGAATAGACACAAAAGAAGACCACAGTCTTAAAACTGAGTCTCAAACACACTAAAAATAGGTCTTTCTATCTATTTGTGTGTCTATGCATTAATTGTGCACTTCTGTGTTTCCACTAGGCCAAGCAGGGAGCACTGATATGCCAAATTCCATATGGTTCTCTTTGCTTTCTGGGGTGATACAAACATTGCAATGAATGATACTGTTCATGCTGGAGAGTACAACAGCTTAATGGGAACACAACAGCATTTTCCCTGTGGGTATTTGTTTTACTTTCTTTCTATGACAATTCATGTGTGCGACAAGTCCATGGGAGGCAGCAGGCTTTGGATGTAGGTTCTTGGAGCAGAGGACTCCCAACTTCCTCCTTCTTTGGCAGAGAGATGAGACAAAGTGGCGACAATGGATTCACATACACTTGTTTATTTTGTGTCACTGACAGAAGAAATGACAAAATATTCTAGAGCTATCTGTAATATACAGATGTAATATACAGATTGAACTGACACTAGGAAAAAAGTAAGGAAAATATTTCTGGAGCTTTTTTCTGTCATTCTGGCATGGAGGTGGCCCTGCATGTGAAAGAAGGAACATATCTGCACGGATTGACTGTTGCAAAGGTCAGTCTGGGCTCAGAAGTTTTTCTCTAGGCACCGTTTTGCAGGTTAAATCGCTCAGTAATTTACCAATTGCACCCTTCTTACATCAGGTATATCCAGCAGGAAAGCATCTGATCTTATACAGAAGGAAGAGGGGACATGGACTGCCAGGACTTTACCCAACGAAACAGAGCTCACTCTCAGGAAAGACTCTTTGAGCAAGAAGCCTACGTGGCCTTAAAGATTTTGTAGGATGGCGTAATTCTTAATTACAGCTACTGCAGAGCAACTTCAGACTCTCCCCTGCCCTTGCTATGGACCATTCAGTTAGAAAATGGAGCAAAGAAAACCGCTGAGGACAGTGGCAGCCTCCGAAGTCTCTGTTAAAACACCCAATGGAGCTCAGAAAAGAAGGCTGAGGGATTTCAATGAGAAAGGGGAGTCACAAAGGACAAGAAAAGGGGAGAGACTCAGGATAAGAAGAGCCATTTAAGGCTCTTAGAAAGAAGAGTCTGCTGGCAGGAGCAGGAGGGAGGGAGCAGGTCATACAGTATGAACAGTCTTGCAACATAGTCATTGGGAAAATGCAAACAAAGAGTAAATGGGGGGGAATTGTGGTCTGCTTATGGATATTCTGGAAGGAGATAAATAGGCTGACTTAATTGGATAAGTTATTAACCATGAATTATTCTTTCCACCTGGATGATTAGAAAGTCTGTTTATTCTTGTAGCCCATTTTGTATTTCTTCACAGGTCTCACAGGTAAATGCAGAACTGGTTACTTAGGCAAAGCATTTTGATAAAGGTACAACGTAAACTAGTCAACTTGATTACAGTGGCTTCCTGCCCAAGGGCACTTGACACAGATTACATTACACAAAGAAATAATTCAGATGTGACTCTGAAACAACCACATGACTAGCTCTGAACCTTTATTAGAAACCTTGTTAATTGTTTACATGTACAATTAAAAGTCTGTATCTCATTTTGACCTGAATAGGGACAGTTCAATTAGCCTTGAACTCTACTAGGAAAACTGACTCTAAACCAAGTAAAGCAGATGTGTCTTTGTACATAGAGCTAAGATGTTTTGGCAAGGTTGCTCTGAGCTATAGAGAGCTGTGAAGGGATGGTGTCCTTTCGGTCCAGCAAAGGAAAGCAGGAACTGCCTTACTCACTGACTAATTTATTTATCTTCAGATATTGCATGGAAAGAGAATTGCTGTCCTGGGAGAGCCCTACCTTTCTGGTGCTAGGAAACAGTCAGAGCAAAGAACAGTCAGGTCAAAAAAAAAAAAAAAAGAAAAAGGCAGAGCATTAAAATTCAGCTGTTTAAAAATTCAGAAAATTCAGCTCTTCTTTGAACTGTTTAGGAAAGCTTTGCTTTCTGCCCTGTCTAACTTCTCAGTAAAGTGAGATCACAGCAAATCTGACACTTTTTGCCTGTAACACAAGTCACCCAGAGCAGTTTCCTTCTTCTGCGAGAGGTGGGATAAAGCTCTGCTGTTGGTCTGATTGCCATGGCCACCTGATCTAGACCTGCTGGGCCTGTATCTCTGTGAGGGCACAGCTCACCCAGAAACACGTCTTCAGATGCAGTTTATGTTGAGGCTCTCCACACATCCTTCCAGACTGCAAGCACATGTTAGTCCTCCCTCACAGCTCTCCTCAGTATGTGCTTCCTTTGTTGCTGTAGCCCATACTGAATGCAGAATTGACTGTGTACATCCCACCAACAACAGAGCTAGGATTTTTTGTTTGATGACCAGAATATTTTGGGTCTTGGTACCAAAGATTTTTTACGCATGAGAGATGAGGGTGGGTGATTGATGCTAGCTCCTCTGCTTCCCAGCCTCCCCACTCCTTGCTCTGTGCCCATATTCCTGTAAAACACTTCTTGTTTCATAGGCCAGCAGATCTTTCCTGGTCACTTGCCCTCCAGTTGCCTTAGGAGGAAGGTGCAGGGGTCCAGCACTGCAGGGAGAAAGGCTGATGTTCACCCTTAGGGCTTGCTTCCCCTTTACTCTTGGTCAATGCTTGCTTTCAGATGTAGACAGTGATGCCTCCACTCTTTTTTAGGGGATCTTCTTTGCTGTGCACAACTCAGGGACAGTCCTGGGTGGAAGGGGTGTCCTGCAGTACATCCTGTGCAGAGAAGTATGGTTGCTCTTGGCCCACTAGGTCACTCTGTCTTTGTGCCTTACACATGATTTTGGGAACCAGGAACATGTCCCTTGGAAGATTTTCAAACATAAGTTCTGGCTTTCTTCCATGACCTGAAATTAATACACCAAAACAGCAAAGAAGGAATACAGTGGAGTGAGGTATAGTAAATCTGAAGATATTTTTGCTTGACTCTCTTTTGGAAGCTGCGAGGCTTGATTACTGGAAATTCTTTGGATCTTCTGAGGAGCAAGTTAGCTATTTAGCAGAGAGAGACCTGCCTGTCCCTGGATCTCAAGAGCTGTTTTTAAGAGATCTCTGTCACTGAGATCAGCCCAATTCGAACTTCTTCACAATGCAGTGTCTCCAGACTGATGTGGTGCAGTGTGGGGTGGTACTGCTGAAAGATGGCACCAGGGATGCCCCAATGTGCCCCACTCAGAGATCACAGCTACAGACACTAGCATGACTACAGGTGTTGGCCTCTCTGTCTGCTTAAAGAGATAGAACTGCAGCTCTCAGGCTTTGCCTTCCCTGCTCATGAGCTTGGGAATGTAACCTTGGAAATGCACTTCAATTTTGCAAATATTACCTTGTGCTTCCAAACATTCCTCAGGAATCTTATCAGCAATGCTGAATGTTTTTTGCATTGAGCTAAATTGCCAAAATAGCTATTTAGTTGGGTTGTGACTCAAAAGATCTGGCATCTGTTCAATGCTCTGCTACCAAGATCATCTGCAACTATAAGCATATCCTTTCTCCTGGCTGTAATGCAATGAGGTAACAGCAAAGTGGGGGGATTTAATTAGCTAATGTTTCGCTTGTTCAGATGCAGAAATTATCATGGCCCCATAACTTGTTAAGAAGAAACGCAGTGAGTGAAAACAGGTAAGTTCTGCACAGCTTCAGCATAGCACCTGAGAGCAGAGAAAAGGAAAAATTATTCTAGAAAGTTCCATCCAGTCCAGCAACTACCTGGAGCTTCTTGAAATGTTTTAGCAATTATCAGGTCATACTGATATTTAAGCTTATATGTAAAAAATCAAATGCGTGTATATGTATTTATAAATGTAGTTGTACAGTTAGATAGTTGTAATTATAAATGTAGGTTACAGTTTAAAGATAGTTTGAGGTTCTCAATGTATATGTAACTCCACACATGCATAACTGGAGACACATGCACACTCTCAGATGTGTATATATATGCTTTCCATGTTTTAAAGAAAAGTTGTACTCCTAGTAAAACAGGGGTCTCTACTGAGAAAAAAGAAAACCAAACACAAAATCAGCCCCAGTTTGTCTCTCTGCCCTTCAAAATGTGGTACAAATCAACCAATCTATCCAAAGTATGTTGGAGAGACAGCAGAACAACAACATAGTCTTCATTGCCTTAGGAAACCAGGCCAAAAATCAAGCTTAGCATTTGAAAGGTTTTTGTAGTGCTCATACTCTACCACTTAAGTAGCTGAAATAATACATTTAAAGTGTTCTTAGAGAAAAATTGTTTTATCAATTTGTTTACCTTTTTACACCATCATTTCACTAGATTATTTACTGTGGTTTTTTTGACTTGCCTCACATTTTCTGCCACTTTACTTTTTACTGCTGGAAACAAATTATGAACGAGCCAGTCAGAAGTTGGTATAGCCTCAGACTCAGGCTAGTGATACATTGGATCAGGTCCTCCCTACTTAGCAGCTTTATCATGGTCTACAAGTAATTTTTAAATTAAGCTCATGCCCCTGGCTGATCAGTGACTATACTCATCCTGTGAGCCGATTATGTCAAGCTCCCTAATTGACTTCATGTGTTTCCACATATTTTGATGGATGTCTATGCCCTGAGTCTCTCAGCCATGGCTGTCTCTGCATGTATGTCCTTAGCCCCTGAGCCATTCTTGCATCCAACACATTGGCCCATAGCATAGCCCCAAAGTTGACGTCTCAGTTTTGGAAAGACTGTCTGGTGCAGGACTCAATTTTAAATGAACAAGTCCTCTGCTGTCTTTCAGCCAATACACAGAATCATAGAATTGTTAAGGCTACAAAAGGCCTCTAAGATCACTGAGTCCAAACATACAATGCACAAGAAGGCTCTTGTTCCTTATCTTGCATTGCCCCAAAAGTCCACCAAAGATTATTGTGGAACTTGGGCACATGGAGAAACAACATGAGAGATTTGGAAACCATAAAGGATGTGAGAGAAGGGCAAAACCACTAACTGCTTATGTTATCCACAGTTTAGTTTTGACCCAGAGTCTTTATTCCCTATCATTAACCTTAATTACAGGAGTATTTTGCATTTTTATCTACATGGGGAATTAAGTTTTCTTATTCTGAAGAAAAATGTGGACACATTATTTGTCACTGAGGAAGCTTATCCAAAGACTTGCTCATACTCTCTGTAACAGGAACCAGCTCTCCAACCCCAGGCAGCTAGCACATGCTGTCCAAACATTTTCAGCAGTTGTCCTAGGACTGACAGCATTTTCTGGGAACATTCTCAGTAAAGAGAGCTCCAGTAGTGTTACTTCTCCATTCCACTGAAAATTTTATTGGGAAGGACTCCCAAATGTGGCCACAGATGCAGGACTGAACTGCTGCATGAAAACCACTTGTGATCTTTGAGTACTCCTGAGCACTATCCTGCCAGGGATTCCGGCCTCACTCCAGGGAAATTGCAGAATATTGAAGGAATTCAGCACCTTGTGTATAGGATTCAAATAAAGTCTTCATTACCTTTGGATGGAGCAGTTTAACCTGACTGCTTTCTGAGCATGAAAGGCACCTAGACTCACTCAGATGATGCAATATATATTAGACTAACTAAGAAAGCTGGAGAACATTTTGTTTTGGAAGAATTTTATAATCTCAAAAAGCCTCTCAAAAGTTTAGCTATTTTTGAAACTGTCAGTTTTGTACAACATTTTTGGGGTGATCAGGGGTTCAGTGTACTTATGTTCATTTTCAATAGGTTCCCATTTCTTGTGACATCTGAACAACACGAAACAGTGCAAAAGGTTCTTCTTAGTCCCACCGAGACATGAGTTCCTTTCCTTTCCTCTCTCCATTCCATCACTGTGACACTCATTATCAAATGGTTTAATCTTTCAGGGTTTCTTGTTCAGCAGCCACATTCCCAGGATAGGAGAAGCCTTCACAGCCTTCTGATGTGACCATTTACTAAACTCTGTGTTCTGGCACTGCTTATATTTTAGCACTGGCTTTTGGTCACATCTATATCCTGCTGCAGCAGACTTTGTGCACCTTGCCCTGCCCGTTCCTCTTCTCTCCTACTCCTCCAATATCCTACCTCAACTACAGTGAACTCTGTCTAATGACAGAAAGCAGAGCAGTGACAAATATTTACAAACCTCACAATTTACTGTGGAACAGTATAGCCACTGGAAAGTCCAAGTGCTTTACTTATTTTCCCTGTATTGCATTTCTTTAGGTCTTTCTACTTTTTACATTACTTTTGTAAGCTTATAGGGACCAAGATGGCTTTTCCTTCTGGTGTTGCATCATGTTGATCACAGTGGAGTGTGTTCAACAATAACATAATAAGTCATTAGTGAGAGGACAATGGTCTTGTACATAGTACGACACAACAGAGTTTAACCGTGCCAGCCTGAAATAAGTATCATGACTTTTGAAGCTTGCTGGTAGTCGCTTAGCCAAGTGATTAATTAGTCGGAACCACCAGAATAAATGAATTATCAGATTTTGTGCACTTCTTAGTGCTTCAGTAGATATCCTGTCAACTTTTGCCTGAAGGTATTCAGTTGCATAAAGAACCTATTGACCTATCAGCATGCAGGCTGGGCCAAGGCAAAACAACCACATGACACCTCATTTTTGAGAGTATGTGCTTCTCTCATTCTTCTTGGCTATGCTACCAGTCTTGGATCTGACAACACTTTTAAATCCAGTCACAAGGGGAAAAGCAAACAAGAATATTTTTCATTTCTTCCAGGCAATGCTGTGAATTACTTTGCTATAATCCTATTACTCATTTGAGAAGAATTCAGCTGCTCTGATCCTGCTTGTGAGCACATGTGGAGTTAGGTAAAATCCCAGTGATCTCTAGTTTCAGTTATGGCCTCTTCCATTATGTTCTGGTGGTATTAGAGTATAGTTCAGTCTCCCTCTTGTTTAGCTAGGAGTCCTATGGGGGAAAAATTTCACCAAGGAAAGCATCTTTGAAATATTGCGTGATATCAGATGGATTTGGGTCCACAATATTTCATGAAATGAAGAATATCAGACCAGATTATGTAGATAGAGAATGAGGAAAGGGAGGTAAGCATGGCTTAACTCAATGAAACACCTTGAAATATCTCAATCACTGGGTGGAATAATACTCAATGGATTCAGCACGCTGTTGAAGGTTAATTTTTGCAGTGAAACCTTATCCTAAATACACTCTCCCTGCTGCTGTAATCTGTTGGCCACGGATTCCTCAAAGAAGATGAAACATTGTTCTCTCCTGAATTTCACGTTTATTAAAAGATTTCATCTTCTCCTGTGCAATGTTTGCATCACAACACAAATCATCAGCTTGCTTTGACCCTGACACCATTTTATAGGCTTAATAATAATAAATCTATGTCCTGAAATAGTTTCTGCAGATTACAGCAATCAATCAAAATTCAGGGAGCCTTAAACCATTAATGTCATCGGAAATGATCCAGCACCCTGGGAATCCATCTAAATCAGCCATTATTACTGAAAATGCTCCTTAAGAGCCTTAAGATAAAGGTAGTATTTGGTAGCATAAATTGCAGTTCTATTTATATCAGTCACTGAGGGATGATTTTCATGGCAATTTTTTTGTATCTGTTTAGAACAAGACAAAGCCAGAACAATTCCTTCTTTTGCCTCATGCAGCTCTTTTGGTTATTGTAATAGAAAAATAGAAGCCAATATATAGCAAATTACCCAAATGAAACTGAAGTATCTGTTAAGTAGAAGAGTCTGAATTTTTTGAAGGAAAAGGAAAGAGCTGCTGTCACAAGTCCTTAATGCACTTCATGTTGAGACATTTCTAGTTCAAGGCAATGCTCCTAAGAGAACCTGTGCCCATTTTATTGGACTACAGATATCTACAGGTCTGGCAATTTTGCACTCTGAAATTTTGTGATGTGGAGAAAAATTGCAAGGGTTCTGGGCAAAGCAATTCTTTCATTGAGTGATACATCTACAGCTCTTTGACTTGGGATGTTCTGTAGCCATCCATTAGCAGAGCGCCTGAAAACCTATCATGTAAAATCAATGGCAATAGTGACATGTTGCAGAACTCAGATACTTTTACCTTTTATGGGTAAAACTCTGTTTACTTTCTGGTTTGTGCATAGATTTTTTTAAAAAAAGAACAGTTTTCTATTACCTTTTTTAATTGTTTTGATGTGACTTTTTAATTTTTTTTTAATTAGTTGTTTCCATTGAGGGATACTAGTGAAAGACAAGGGCCACATGTTTGGGGTAGAGTCTTCTGAAAGTATCTAAACTGTGTCCTGCTGATTACTGTGACTAATATGCTCTGACAACTTGTTCCCATCCAGCTGTGAGGACACAACTCATCTCAGACACATCAACACAGGCTCTGTGAGCAGTATTGTTCTGAGATCAGCTACCTTGTTATAAAGACCAGACCTCCATCAGTAGTGGGAATGGATTCAAGTCACAATAGAAGATTAGGTTGGGCTCATAAGAAGCTAGCTGATGCCCAGCATCCTAAACCTTGCAGTCTCCATCTTCAGCAATCAGTAGCTCAGCAGAGTTTCAGGCAGACAACAAAAGAACATGCTGGCTAACTCAAAGTCAAAGGAAAATTGTTTAAGTCATGTTGCTACAGACTGGATTGTAAATCAGCTAATCGGACTGTCCCTCACACAAGGCATCTCTGGAAAGGGAACAACCTTTTTTTTTCCCAATGACCTAATTCATCCACAGGTGCAGCTACTGTTCCATTGTTCGTGACTTGAACTTTCCCCAAAATAAAGCAAACATGAACTGCATGAGTGATTTTAAGTCTTAATACCTATGAAATAAAATAAAAGAACACAGATGAAATCCCTTGTCAGAGAGCATGTTGTGTGAGACTCATTGAAAAGCAGCTTATATTTTTATCTAATTCAAGTGAAATATATCTACAGACAAGTTTTCAGCCTCCCATTTCACACTGAAAAGTAGAATATGTAAGGGAATAATTTTCTGGTTCCCTACTTGTGACAAGCACTCTAGTCTCACTTGGTGGCTCCCTGTTTTTGCAACTGCTTTAGTTCGCCGATAAGAGATTAGCTGCAGTTTTGCACTTGAAATATGACATTGGCATTGTTGTCTGATAATGGTTCAAACTGAGCTTCAAGGTGTCTAGGGAAAAAGATTTCCACAGCTGACTCATTCCCAGTAAGAAACCTCTAAACTTTGCTCCCAATCACCACAGAGGTCTATAAAATTCTGGTCCCACCAGAAGCATGACGAGTTCCTTTACTTGAAGCTGGATTACAGCCTGCAAAGCCTAAGCAGTAGAGCGAGACAGGTGTAAGGGAAAAACAAACAAGTATTGTTCTTTCTCATCTGTTCTGTAAGTTAATGGAAGAATAATCTATGAATATCATAACCCAATGAGCGTGAAGCTAAATGACCTTCTCTTGTTCTCCTCTTAACCTTGTATTTCCTAAAATGATACACTTGACCTTTTACATCTTTTAAATTTGATAGCAGTATCTTTCAAAAACAGACAGGCAATTGTGACCTCGACAATGTCAAATAATTTTATCTACCATCCTTCTCATTTAACTGATTTGCATTTGGGACTGCAGCTCTCCCTGAGCTAGGTGGCTCTTAATGGGACCTGCTGCTGTGGTTGGTGATGCAATGAGCTATAAATGCAACCTTTTATTTTAGCTTTTACTATGCAAGTGAAACCAGTTACTGTAAAAGCTGTTTGTGCAAATGGGTGACGAAGCCCATCAATTGAATAATGCAGCCCATTCTACCTCTGAAACTTAGCTACAGGAATTGCAGTTAAAGAATGAAAGTGGGGACAAAAAAGGCCCAAAGTCCAAGACTTTTGAGGTGGATAGATGCTACTTTAATGGAGTAGCAGAACAAGGAACAAAGTTTTTATTACTGAACAAAAGCATTTGTATGAAGAGGAAAAGCACAGGAGAAGAAGAGATTTTAATTTCTTGGAGTTCATGTAACTCCCCAGTGTCATGATTTTGAGGTTGGTCTAGGCTCTGTCTCATGGCTGCTACTCATACAACAGGGCAAATGCAGATTTCTCTGTGTCCTTCCTCTTTTGCATCTCTGTGTGAAACACCTATCAGGCTGCATGGGACTGCTTCAGGCTCTGCTCTACAGCTCTAGCTAATGGTTATGAGATCAGTATGTAAAGTGGTGCTGTGGCGTAGGAATGAGCCATAACAGATCCCCAGACAATGATGAAACCCATAGACCTGGGCAGTAACACAGCTCAGGGATGTGCCAGATAATGACCTAAGCCTCAATTGAGGATAAAACTAGCTTCCTTCTGTGTTGCACTTTATCTTCAGCAGAACAAGCAAAGTCTAATGAAATACCTATATTCTCCAAAAAGGTTCGGAAGATTGAAATCCCTGGAAGGTCTTGGGAAGCACATTTGGACTCTGAACAGCTAACTCTTGAAACAGTATCTCTGCTCTCAAAGGAGTGTTATCTTATCTGAAAGAAGTGCTAATTTGCACTGAGATGTATTTCTATGCAATCTAAACAGGAAGAGAGTATTTCAGAACTGGGATGTCTGGTGTGGACTCCCTGTATTTATGAACATTTACTCTTTCGATCAATGTTTGACCTTCCAGTTCTGACTGTCTGGTTCTGGAAATCTGAGGGGTTTGATCTGTGAACTCTCGTCTTTCACCTAAACTACAAGTGGAGACATTAATAAGTGCACAGCAAGGGAGAAAATACCAGGAGGATCACCTACATGCAGGGTATGCTATATGGCATAGACAGTTCTTCTGGCAACTAACTCCATTCCAGAGGTTTCTAACTTTCTTGGTTCTTTCAAGGAGGAGCCCAGATTCTGTCACACCATACTCTGACAAAACTACAAGAGGGAGATTTGTTGAATCAAGGACAGTGTTTATACCACAGTACATAAATCAGACCGTAATCTAACAAATCTACGCCTTATTTTTTTCAAATATATGAATGTATCCAAAAGAAAGTTCATTGCACTTAGTTAACCATATGTATAAAATGTCTCGAAGAGCTGAATTTTAATTGTTGAATGTAGTCCATCCTGTTCTACATTCTTTCAGATTTATACCATAAAGAAACAATGAAAAACCCACAATAGCATGACCTTCCTGGAGATTAATGAAGACAAATTAGTATAGAAAGACCTGGCTGAAAAGTATATATGTCTTTATAAATAAATCAGAGAATCACCCGGGTTGGAAGAAACCTCAAAGATCATTGAGTCCAACCCTACTGTGGTTACCACATCATGGCACTAAGTGTCGCATCCAATCTCATCTTGAAAACCTCCAAGGACAGTGAATCCACCACCTTCCCGGGCAGCCCATTCCAATGCCTGATCACTCTCTCTGTAAAAAAATCTCTTCCTAATATCCAACCTAAACCTCCCCTGGCAGAGCTTAAAAAGAAAGATCAAACTTCATCTTTCTGACTTTGGATTAGTTTAATCTTAGCAAATTTCAGTTTCTGTATTTCCAGGTTTTATACTCCAGAGGACTCAAAATCATTCTGATGCTTCATGCAGCTTTGGAGGGATCCAAGTTCTGCTGGACCCAGTACCTCTTTACCTGTTATGCCACAAGGCACTGCTTCCCTCCAAGTGCACAGCACTGCCCTATATCTAGTTAAGGTTAAGAAGCTTCTCAGAGACGTCAAGTACTTCCTGTAGGAGCAGTTAGAGGTGTGAGGTTTTGAGGGACTTGAAATAAAGAGTACAGATCAGAAATATCACTGTGCCACCCAACAGCTGTTCCTGCCTACAGGAGCTAGGCCTTTCAGATCTGCTACAGCTATAAGACAAATTAATCTAGCCTACAAGTTGGTAGGGTATGTTAGAGAGAAAATTGGAAAGTAGGCAAAAGGACAAGTATAGTCATACAAAACATACATAAAAAAATTCATCAAAACTTCTAAAGACTTTTCTGCTCCTAATCTGCAAATCTAAATATTTTCCTCAGTGAGTTGGTTCTCCCAACACCTAGCTCAATCCTTCTGATTATTTCCTCACTGGATGAGGACCAGGGATGAAAAGCAATAGGTGAAGGCAGGCTGGTGATATGGGAGAGAGCAGTACTTAAGTTATTGGGTTTATTGAGATGATAACTTGCAGTCATAACACTTAGTGCTTATTGCTTCTGAGGCTATTTCTGAACCTGAAGATGAAGGGAAGGATTATTATTTTAATTATTATTCTGTTGAATGTTGGAGAGGGGCATTTAACAGTCTCCAAACTGCCCGTGAGGAAGTGTTGGTTCTCCCTAGATTTTCAGGAGATTAGGTAGGCTATCAGGTGTCTGTTTTTCTAGAGCTCCAGGGGATGAGGAAATTAAGTACAGTAATGAACAGTAGGATTACAGTTCTTTTCCACAGAAAAGAAAAAAGTTTTTGCATTAAAAAATTGTTAAAAGTATATCTCAGTCTTTCATTTCTGTGTGTATACTTGCTGTCACTCCCATGGGGTCAAAGTGGAATCCGGATGGAAGAAGAGAAAGCTGAGACTACAAATCAATCTTGTCTACACATTTGTACAGTCATGATTCGTAGTTAGAAAATATTTTAAGCATTTCAGCTTGATTTTGTGGTGAGGATCAGTATACCCAAGGCCTAATGAGGCCTACAGAACTGATTGGTCGTAATAGAGAAGCAACTTTCACCATCTCTTTTTTTCATCCACATTATTCTAGACATAATGGGAAGCAACCTCCAGGAGTTCCAGCTTTGAAGTGTCTAATGAAGCCAAGATATTCCTTCTTTGAGATGAAATGTCAAGTGGACGCATTGTCTGTGGATGAAAATTTCTGAGTACAGTGAGGGGGTAGAGAGCTGACAACTATATAGTGGAGGGTTTCTGAAAACTAGCTCTGGTTTTGAGTAACTAACTGTACAGTAAACCTGTGTTTGACTTGCCATTATGTGCAGAGATGAGAAATATATCTCATTCAGTATTTCCTCTTTTAGGGCTTGCCAACTGTGGTGTAGTTCCCAGTGGTGAAGAATGTCTTTGAATCCCAAGAAGTTAAAAGGATCTGTAGATGCTCAACACCTCTCTGTGAGGACTGAGCCAATAGGCTCACTGCAAATCAGGTCCTAGGGCAGTGCTGGAAGGGAAGTGTACTTCCAGAGCCTCTGCCTCTGGTGGACACAGGCTGAAAGGTCTATAATCCCTCTGGTCTGCATCAGTTCAGGTAGGCTCAGATGCAGTCCTGGGACAATGCAGCAGTTTGGCTTTGTGTTACAGAGAGCTGGACTTGGCTGGACAAGGAGTGTCTGATTAAAAGTCCCATCCATCCATTGTGACCCTATGCATGTCAGCTACAAACAGTTTGTCATGGTTTTCTGCACTGCAGCACTACAAAGTGTGCTGTGCTTCACTGGTTGTCTAAGGATATGGTTAAGTTCAGGATTAGAAATTTCACAGGGCAGAGCAAAGAGCAAGTAGTTTTTGCACCACACCTATACCACAGTTATGATAACATTCACAGCAGTTCAGGATTTGGCCTGATTATTTAGCTGGGCAGAAAGAAAAAATCCACAGTGTAACTTTATCCTTTCATTTTGAACTCTGTTCCTGCTTCCTCAGTATGTTAAAAGGCATCATTTTTTTCACTCATATTAGCTCAAGCAATGCAACTCATGCAGTTCAAAAACTGTTATGGTAGGCTGCAGGCTAATACACTCAAAAACTTGTTAAGTGCTCATATTTGACCTGAGTGGGGAGAGTGTAGGCTACAATCTGTTAAGTAATACACCTTCAAACTTCACTTTATTCTTAATGTAATATAAATAAAACCAGGAAACAGTATGGGTCTAAATGCATTCCAAGAAACATATCCATCACTGATGTATATGTATGCAGGCAGATATACATATAGTTTCACAATCTAACTTCTCTAGTAGGTTTCCAATAGCATTCAGAACAGTGAAATGAATCACAGAATCATAGAATTTTAGGGATTGGAATGGACCTTATTGAGCATCTAGTCCCAACCATCTGGCATGGGCAGGGATACCACCCACCAGATCAGGTTGCTCAAGGCTTTATACAACCTGGCTTTGAACATTGCCCGGGCTGGGGTAGCCACAGCGCAACCTGTGCCACTGTCTCACCACCCTCACAGGAAAAAACTTCTTCCTAACACCTAGCTTAAATTTCCGCCCTTCACTTTGAATCTGTTACCCCTTGTCCTGTCACTGCGGACCCTAACACAGAGTTCCTCTCTGGCTCCCTTGTAGGCCCTTCAGATACTGAAAGACTACTATGAGGTCTCCACACAACCTTCTCTTCTCCAGGCTGAACAGCCCCAACTCCCTCAGCTTGTCTTCAGAGAGGAGATGCTCCAGTGCTCTGATCAGCTTTGTGGCCTTCTCTGGACTTGCTTCAACAGTTCCATGCCCTTTTTATGTTGAGGGCACCAGAATTGCATAAAGTATTTCAGGTGGGGTCTCACGACAGCAGAGTAGAAGGGGAGAATCACCTCCTTGGACCTACTGCCCACACTTCTTTTGACACTAGCCAGGATTTGTTTGCTTTCTGGGCTGCGAGCATGCACCGCAGCTCATGGAGAGTTTCTCATCCACAATCATGTCCAAGTCTTTCTCCTCATTGCTGGTCGCAATTACTTTCCCACCCAACCTGTAGGTGTGCCCACACAGAAGCTACTGGGTAATAGATACCTACTAAAATTTTTGCATGTTTCAGCTGTGTGCTGTACTGGGACACTCAATCGACTTAGGTTAACTTAGGTGCACCTTTTCTGCACCTAAAGAAGGATGAAAGACACACAAACAAAGATAACCTTTATTGCTGACTTGTGATGAATGAGACTTATATGACTGAACAGCTAAGCTAAATCAGCAAGATTCTCCTAAAGTACATGGCAGCTTGATACAGGTAAATTTGTGCAGGTTTTTGTTTGCTTCCTGGTTTTTGATTTCAAACCCATACTGAGAATCAAGCCACAGCTTTTCCAAGGATTTAGAATCATAGAATCATGGAATGGTTCAGGTTGGAAGGGACCTTAAAGATAAGGTACCCACCCAACTGCTATGGGCTAGGACACCTTCCATTAGACTGCATTGCTCAAAGCCACATCCAGCCTGGCCTTGGACACTTCCAAGGATGAGGCAATATACCCAAAGCCTTTAAACCTTCACTGAAGATTTCTTTTGTGATGCTAAAAGGAAAACTGAGCTCTTCAGCCCCATTCTGCAGCTCTTGCAGCTGCACAGTCTGGTTGTGCCCCAGTATCTCCAGCTATGTATCTCTGAAGGTCTCCACTCTGTGTATGGCTTAACTGAGGCTTCATCTGCTCTTAAATGATGTGTTGGGCAATGTATTCCTGTGCAGTGCCAGTGTTTGGGTGCTC
>NW_008669739.1:0-10970 GCF_000695815.1 Acanthisitta chloris
AAAAATGTTTTTTCCTGTGAGAGTGGTTAGACATTGGAACAGGTTGCCCGGGGAAGGGTGACTGCCCCGTCCCTGGCAGTGTTCAAGACCAGGCTGGATGAGGCCTTGTGCAACCTAGGAGGTGTCCCTGCCCATGGCAGGGGGCTGGGACTAGATGATCTGTAAGGTCCATTCCAACCCCTAAAATTCTATTATTTCATTCTGCATTTCCAATTGGCTGTGGCACAAATTCTTCCCGTAAGATGGACTCAAGACCTTGAAAACATGTAAGACACTTAAAATTGGACAGGACTCCCCCAGAGCATCAAATGAGAGCCTTCCTTACCTGTTGTTAATCACATTGCAAAGGCAGCACTTCATCATGGGACAGAACCAACCTTAATCTGGCCCAGGCAATAAAGCATTATTGCTTCAGAAATATTTATATCCTTACAGCTCTGGTAGAAAGCCTAGTAAAACGCAGGTTCAATTGCTGCCATACCTTGCAGGAGCCTCTTGCCTCACTGCCATCCCAAAGACACTTCAGGATTTCAGTTGGTTGATGACTTCTTCAAACCATGGCACCATTTTCTCTGGTTCTGCACCTTTACTCTGAAGGGCAGCCATTCAAGTAATTCCGGTAAGAAAACCAGAACAAACCTTAAAATTGCATTACTTATTTCTAAAATGCTTGCCATTGATATAACAGAAAAGCAGATACCTACAGAATTCAAAGTTCTGTCTTTGGTAGCACAGTGCATACTTTTCTTTATTGACTCTAAAGGACTTAGTCATCACCATGATTTATCTTTGCAATCTAGAGTCTGTATTGAGTGCAAAAAATGTTTATAGTTCACAGAGCAGCATCATAGCACCAAGAATGAAGTGCATCATGGGCTTTATGCAATGAGGCTTTTAGCACTCATCAAGTATTTCCTTCCAGACCTAACTGTATTCTTTCAAAATCTCAAGCAATTCGGAGCTCCCTTTTCACATTTTCAGATTATCTAGAGTATGATTAGATAGTAACAATTAGTTGTAATTTTAGGTGGTTGCAATTTAGTAATCTACAAGTCATCCACAAATCCTACAATTTTTGGAGCTAAAAAAATTGCAATTTTGCCCATTTGCCTGCATAATTTGATTGCATTTTATATTTTATTTCTTCTGTCTGCCAGTTTTTGAGTAGGCAGTACACTGAGACTAACAATAGAAGAGAATTTTGTGTCCGGTAGAATGAATATCCTTTCAAGACAGAAAACTGAATGAGTGAACAATGCCAGAGAAGACTGAGGATTTCCAGCAAGACAATTTTAACTGTCCATAACAAAATGTGTGGCACTGTAGCAAAGCTGCTTGTAAAAATTGCTGTTGCTATTGTTTTTACACTTCAAGCATAACCTTTGAATAATTTCATCTTCTCTAATGCTTCTACTATTAGTGTTGATTTATTTTGTTCTTACAGCTTGAAAGGTTGTTTTTAATTCATTAAATTAATGAGCATTTAAGTTAGACATCTGCTTCTGTAAATTAAAAATGGCTAGGAGTTAGTAAACAGTAGTGTAAAATCAAATTATTGACAGCTTTTATGGAAAGTGTCCAGTATTCCAAGTGCATAGATCCAGTGCTGGAAGTCTTTGTGAAGATGATTTACGCACTCATCCCACAACCCATTTCAAAGATGAATATACCACGTGTAGCTAGTGCAGCAGGACTAAAAGGCATCAGCCCAAAACCCAGATGTGCTGCCCTATCACTGAGCAATCTCAGTGAAAAAAAAGTCCTCTCCTTTCCCAGAATAGTGTATGTTTGCATGAAACCGCTTTGATCAGTGTGTGTTTAAAGTAGTGTAAAGTTATGCTGATTTTTTTAATTAGCAAAAATATGCCTCTCATGTCAGGTCTGAGTGGAACATCCTTAGAAAGTAACAAGATTATGCAAATCAAAGTAAATGTGCAGATGTCCATGTTCACTACCAAAGTCAGCTTTGAACAGATCTGTCTTTAGACCTGAGGAACAACGTGGCATCACAATATTCAAAAAGGACCTGTAAAAGGCAGACTCTGTTGAATACAAGTATATTTCAGGATTAATTGCGTGGGGGTGGGTGGAACCAGTGCCAAAGCATAGCGGTTTTTAAAATGTCAGGCTGCAAAACCATTTACACAACTTGTGTACAATCGTAGCTGATTTCAGAAGAACAATGTGCTCACAAGGCAGTGGGAAGAACAGAGCCTGACAAAAATGCTTAGTAGCTTGATAACTTTCCCAGGCTGCCAGACCTGAAATGAATGAAAATGGTAAGGTATTGATATTGGCAAAGACTTAAGCGAGGGAACACTTCAATGCAGGAACTCACTGAAAAAGAAACAAGAGTTAGATTGAAAAAAAATACTTCCAAGTGTGCAAAACCAGTGAAAATCATTGATTATCCAGTGCTTGAAGATGAAAGAAGATACCTGTAGTTTCCTTCACCAATTTTTCTTGTCCTTTTAGACCTTAATAACCCTAAATTGTAGCAGGCCAACCTCCTCCAAAATACCCTTACTAAAGCCTATTCTTTTTGGAAAACAATGGATTTCCCTGAAGTCATCAGCAGCTTACAGCCTGACTATTAAAAAAATTATTCATGTCAAAATAAATAAGTCACTGAGCAGAGAGAAGCTTTTATTATTTTTTTTTCTGAAAATATAACCTGTTCATATGCACAAGGAGGAACCTGACACATGGAAATACAGTAGAGCAGTATAAAAGCTGTAGCTCTGGGTAGGACTCCTACCCCCACACTCCTAAATCTGAGGGGCATTACTGTCTTCAAGCATTGACATTTTATCTGCTTGTAAGGGAGCTCATAAGTAACCAGCTTGCACAGCCATTTCATTACTGCAGTAACAGAGAACAGAAATATTTTTGGTTTTTTTAAGACTCCTCTTTTTCTCTTCACAGAGGAAGGCGCCAGCATCTGAGGTTGGTTTATATCAGTTGTAATACAAAACAGGTTCAGACACTAGTCATCAAAAGTTAGTGTATCTATTTTGAACTATAATTTAACATAGCCAGCTCACACAGATTAACATCTGCTTTTTGGATGCAATACTCTTGCTAAAACAAAGTCTCAGATGCTCCCTAATCACAGAGGTACACAATATATATCTTCACTGGGACCACTCTCAGGCAACAGGATACAATAAATGGGACACTGAACTAAGGGAACTGAAGATGCTTGGCTATTCATTGCAACTGCATGCTGGCATGCTCCAAGTTCTTCAGTGGATGTCTAATGAGCTTGGTGACAAAAATGTATTTTAGAATCACAGAATCATTTAGGCTGAAAGAGACCCTTAAGATCATAGAGTCCAACTGTTAACATAACACTGCAAAGCCCACTAAGTGCCATGCACTTTCCCCTTCATTATCAGAAAAGAGGTAGTAATAAAGAAAATCCATTCAATATTGAAAATCTGCCCTGGTAATTTAACCACATAAAGTCTTCACAACAACTTACGTGACTTTAGAAAATCTACAACATGGTGATGTTATCTTCTCATCACCTCTCCTTTGGATCAACTTTGCATTTTTATCACCAGTAAAATATGCTTAATTGAATTTTGAATTTTATTAATTTGAAGCAGATCAATGTATCACCAAAACACTGCTAAATGCTTCTGCTGTTCTCCACTGCTGAAATATTTTGTGCGCTCTGGAAACAAGACACTGCTTCACAGACTTCCCCTGGAGGGGAGTTTTTCTGTATTTGGTAAAATACAGTATGCTTTACTTTAGCCAAATTCCACCTTACCAGCATTTATACTCAGAAAAAAAAGAAGAAAGATTTGGATTTGCAAACAAACTTATTTCACAGGGCAAGTACTGTACCAGCATATATGGCTCAGCATTAAAATTAATAAATCCTTTTAATTAGAAAACTGAAGAAACTGCTTCTTCACAATCTGAAATCACATCACTACATTTTGCTCATGAGAACAAAATTTACAGTCATAAGTTGCACATAAAGGGTTTATTTTAAATGTTTTAAGGATAGAGTTACATCATAATTATAAAAATTACTTACAGAATTAAGTAACAGATTTAAAGTGTTTATACTTCTAAATGCAGAGAACAGGGAACTGTCTACATTGTTCAAAATAAAATAAAAATAATGAAACCAAGCTCTAAAGATGAATTCATTACCTAATTTAAAAATGTGAACACGAAGACCTTTGAACTATACACATACCAAGAACCATCCAAATTGCACTAATGATGTAAAATACAAAAAGCACAGCATTTTCAAGGAACCAGAAACTGTTTTTAATGTAATTCTTTTCCCTGAAGCAACTAGTCAATTCTTGCTGAAGATAAAGCCCCCATGTTCAAACAATCCACTTAAAGAAGGCTTCCATCTATTGCAACAAAAAGGGTTTTCCTCATAGTCTACTCCAACATAGTTTAGGGTTTGGCACTCAAAACAAAGAAGAAGAATGTAGTGTTCTGCTATTCAATTGAGATTTTACCTTTAACAGAATACATGGTCCCTTCAAATGCTGTATGACACATACAACTGGAAAATTACCTTCCGTTGGCACTATGCTTGTCTCACCGGTGCATTTAATCCTACTAACAACCATTAAAACAGCACAATAAGCAAATTCACAGAAAACTGAACACAAAATAAAAACAGAACAAAACAAAAACCTAAACATTTTAACATGCAACTTTAGTTTGTTACACTGAATGTTCTAACCCTCTAAGCATGCAAAAAAGGATGGTCTGCATTTAAGTTGTTTTTTTTTCCCTTTTAGAAAGTTTTACATGGCAGCCTGACATCACACACACGCACACACACAATATACATCAATACTACAGCAGGTAAATGTGAAAGGTGAATAACTTTTATACAAAGATCCATGGCTTGTGCCATCACAAGCCCTATGTAATTTTGGAAAGCAATGTTGAACCCCTATAACAAGGAACCAACATTTAGTTACCAGGGTAACGCAAGCACTGCATGCAGATCTGAAACATGAGCCTAAAACAAAGCCCAAAGCAGATGGGCAGGGAGTGGAATTAGTCTCAAGCCTCAAAAAGGTGGTTTAAGCTATCCAAAGGAAAAAAAAAATAAAATTCAAAAACAGTGAAAACAAAATATCCACACAACAGACAACTGGGACACTGAAAAGCAACTGTGAAATTTACAGTTTGTAGATTATACTCTAATTGGCAGAACACGTGGTTTATTCAAGAGGCTTGCAGAAAACCCACAAATGCAAGCCTAATGCTAAAAATGTTCCAGTAGACCTAAACCTCAAATATTTCAAAACAAACCTTATATTCCTCAGATATATAGCCCAAAGTTCAGTGTACTAGGTTATTCATGTATCTTGTGTATAATCAATAAACTCACTCATTCCTGTGCCACAAATACCAACTTGGGCTCATGGAGCCAGGCTCAGCTTTGAGATTTACATGCAGGACTCTTAAGAGTCAATAGAAAACACAACAGATCTGCAGGATGAAAACACTGTGTTGCAAATCTGCTCACTTTGTTCAAACACAAGAAACATTTACGACTCAGGTACTTACTGCATAAGGACTGCGTTGAGAAGCTATTCACTGAAAGACAATAGCCTGCCTTTGGTTGCCCATGACGAAATACCAGACATAATGCAATATAGTAGCAATGGACAAAGAATTAAGGTATATTTATATGGAGAGTATTTATTACCATTCAACAGCATAATGAGGCACAAGCCTTAAGGCTAAAATATGAAATCAGGCAAAAAAAATGGACAGAAAGGGGCTTAAACCACTGAGTCTTCAATATCAAGAATACCCACAATACAGGTCATCTAGACCTCTGTTCTCTGATGAGCAACACCTCTCCTGCATCCTTCCACTAATGGCATACAGTTGGATATCAGAGTATTTGTTCCTTCCATCAACAGTGTTGACTGTCTTCACATACAGTATTTCTGTGAAGCAGTTAACTTGCAGAGCTCTGCCTTAATGTAACATGACAATTTTGTTGCTGTGCTGGATCATTGTTGCAATTCTGGTACTTTTAAAAGCTGCGACACTTAAGAAACCCTAATTTTCATTTACAACTATCCTGCGAGATTAAAACCGTGAAAGGATTTGCAGTTGTGGGCTGCTATTTACATCCACAATCTAATGCAGATGACTGAACCACTGAGACTGCCTATAGCTTCCATTAGATAGTACACACTGGCATGCAGAACTCTAGTGTTCATAGAATGAAATTCTTGTTAACAGCATACCTCAAAGCAAGTACAACGTACACCACAAAAGGCAACAACAGGTTTAAACTGTAGATTTGTCCAGACACTCCTTATGTGGAAAAGCCAGAAAAATAATAAATTGGGAAGATGCCTTCTTGAACCAACATGATTAAAAGCAAACCAACAAAAAGGAATGCAACAGACTGAGCAGAAGGCAACAAATGCTTCTCTAAAGTTACATCTTCAATGTAAAAGGATACCCCCCTCCCACTCCACTGGTGTGAGATTGCATTTACCATGTAAAATATTGACTACTGTTAGGCTTCTAAGTCCACACACAAACATTCAGGTTGCTAGGTTCTGATATTAAATGAGAGACTACTGATGCCAATGTGTAGTCTAAAGTCTTCTGAAGTAGCATATATACTGTTAAAAGTTGTGGCACAAAGCACTTGGGTTTTGCTAAAAGTGTGTATAACAAACAAAGAAGGAAGTACAACATTTAGGATTGAAGGCAGCCTTGTTCCATGTATCTTACTGGTTCCTACAACCTGTAAATATGGGCCATTAACCTGCATTTTCTAATTAACTGGTTATACAGATTAAATGTATTTTCAGAGTTTAAAGCCTTTTCACTGAAAGGTGCTTAAGTCAAACACTTGATATCCTACTGCCCTGTGACTAGTAAAAAAATGCACAAATGTTTCCATGTACTGCGAGTTCTTGAAAAGCTAAATTTGAAATAATGTAGAAACACAGCAGATTGATGTTACTTGGGTTAGGCACTCCTTGATGCTGCACAAACTGTTTAAACCTTTCAGAGAAGTCACCTCTGTCCCAACCCTGAAAACAAGGACTGCCAGTAGCCAAGAAATTAAAATTCATGTTACAAAAGAAGGCGTATCAAAATATCAAACTACACTTGCATGTGGCAGTTGACCAAGTGAGTGCAAAGTTGAAGAAAAAGTTAAAATCTATGAAAAAATTCGTATTAATGACTACAATACTAGATCAACTTCACACAGCTTGAATTTGCAGCTGTTCTTTGCTTTTAACTCCCTCCTGCCCAAACATATTGACTTCCTTCAAGAAAAGGAGTTCTCTTAACCAAAATGTGTCATGTTTGTATTATTCAGAACAAAACAGTTTTGCTGGCAGAGATTGTGGGTTCGCAGGGACATTTAAGCTTTCATTAAACTGGAAAGCAGTCAAGTCTTTGTGTCTACAAATTTTACATTTAGTAGTTCCACAAATTTGGCAAAAGTTCATGACGATGTCTAGGATGTCTTCACCAAATCGTAGACATAAATATGGAAATCATCATCAAACTTGATGAAATAGACAGATGGTTTGGCTTCAACTTGATGAATGACCATGCCAGTCCTTTTTGAGCCATCTTCTTTGGCATATTCCACTTGTTTGCCTACCAGGCTGTCCACAACTTCACCTGGCTCTCGTTCTGCAGGAGGTGAATCATCTGTAGCATAAACCCCGTGTGCTTTAGTAGACATTAATAAACTTTTGCAATATGGAAGCCAACTGCAGAGTCTTCTTTCAAACTCATACAAACTCATATAAACAGAGAACGCAGAAAACTAATTTTGTTCAGACAACCACCTAACAATTGCAGAAAAATTTTCAAGTAATACTGCCTTCAGTTTTACTAAGACAAAAATAGCACTTTGATTGGTATGAGAAGTAAATCTGACTGAAAGGTTTATGCACAGGTTGTAGAAAATGCCTGTGGATAAACTGGATTTAAGCCACCAGCAGAAAATGCTACTGGGGCTGCTCAGCAGAAACACAGCCTAACCAAACTTCCCTCCTCCCAGACACATGTATGGGTTTGCATGGCCAGGTTCTGGCAGTGGGGGCCTACAGGGACACCTTCTGAGAGAAGCTGCTAAAAGCTTCACCATGTCCAGGAGAGCCAGTGCCAGTGGCTCCAGAATGGACCTGCCATGGCACTATGGCTAAGCCATTCAGAGACAGTAGTAACATCCCTGTGATAACATATTTAAGAAGAAAAACACAGTTACTGGGCAGATGTAATTGCATCCAGAGAAGAGTGAGAGTATGTGAGAGGAAGAACTATGCAGACACCAATGTCAGTGCAGAAGGAAGGGGAGGAGGTGCCCCAGGTGCCAGAGCTGAGATTCTCCTGCGGCCTGTAATGAAGACCATGGAGAAGCAACTGTCCCCCTGCAGCCTATGGAGGTTAATGGTGGAGCTGGTAGATGCCCAAAGGTACATGTGACCCCATGGGAAGCCTGTGCTGGGGCTGGCTTCAAGGAGGCTGTGACCCTGTGAGAAACTCATGCTGGAGCAGGTTCCTGGCAAGGACCTGCAGACCCATGGAGAGAGGATCCCATGCTGGAGCAGGTTTCCTGGTAGGACTTGTGACCATGTGAGGGACCCACACTAGAGCAGGATGACCCTAAGGTAATGCACCCCATGGAAAGGGACCCCCACTGGAGCAGTTCATGAAGAACTGTAGCCCGTGGGAGGGACTCATTGGAAAAGTTCATGGAGAGCTGTCTCCTGTGGGAGAGACCCCACACTAGAGCAGCGGCAGAAACAACATGTGATGAACTGCACAAATGGAGGGGAGGGGGCAGAGGAGGGAGGGATGGGGGGAAGGTGTTTTTAAGACTTTATTTCTCATTAGCCTTCTCTGATTTTGATTACTAATAAATTCACTTCATTTCCCCAAGTTGAGTCTGTTTCACCCGTGATGGTATTTGGTGAGTGATCTCTCCCTATCTTTATTTCAACTCAGGAACTTTTCATAGTATTTTCTCTCCTCTGTCCATTTGGGAAGGGGAGTGTTAGAGCAGCTGGCATCCAGCCAGAGGTAACCTACTACACTCTTTTTTGTAGCAGAGGAAGGTTGTGTTTTGAGAAATTTGAGATAAACATAGTAATTGGCATAGGTAATGGGCAAAACATGAACTGAACAATGTTAGAGAGTGGAATGGCCATTTGAAATTCTGTTGAAATTGTGGTGAAGGGACACGGGGTGGATTATGTATAAATTGTCCACTTCCATTTGGTCTTCTGATGTCATTTTGATATTTTTGTGGGGGGAATTTTCTGTTTGGTTTTGCTGATGTGAGTCAAGGTTGTGTGATAAATGTAGATTTTAATGATAATTCTTAAATATGTGATTCAAGAGGCAAGGGATGGAATGTATTGGGTTTGGGTGGGCAGGTTGTGGCAGTAGGGATTTAAGAAAGGGTGTGAGAAGCATCTCTGAGAAGCTCCTAGAAGCAGGTCCAGGATGGACCTACTACTGCAGCAAGGCTGAGCCAATCAAGACATGGTAGTAACACTCTGTGGCAACATACGTAAGAAGGAAAACAGAGTTATTGGCCAGATGTAATTGCATGCAGAGAAGAGAGGAGAATACGTGAGAGGAAGAACATTGCAGACAACAAGGTCAGTGCAGAAGGAGGGCAAGGAGGTGCTCCAGACACCAGAGCTGTAACTGTGAAGCAGCTGCCCCCTTGCAGCTCATGGAGGCCAATGGAAGTGCAGAGATCCACCTGCAGCCCATGAAGGAGACCTATGCTGGAGCAGGTGGATGCCCAAAAGGAGGCTGTGACCCCATGAGAGGCCTGTGCTACAGCAGTCTCCTGGTAGGGACCTGCAGACCCATGGAGGTGTGATGCACTGACTACAGCCCTCACCCCCTGTCTCCCTGTGCTGCTTAGAGGGGAGGAGGTGTAACTGGGAAGGAGGAAGGGGTAGGAGGAAAGTGTTTTTAAGATCTGTTTTATTTCTCATCATCCTGCTCTGATTCTGATTAGCAATAAATTCATTTAATTGCCAACGGATTGGTTACAAGCCAATCACAGCAAAAATATGACAAAAGGTAAAAAGGAATGAATGGAGAACTGGAAGCTAACCACACCTTCTTTCTCTGCCCCTCTTTTTTTTTGTTCCTAGTTTAGATAAACTTGTGTTTTGTATTTCAGTGAGAAACCTTCCAAAGCAATTGCCCCATCTGATGTGGCTTTTATTCTGGAAATCGTAAGCTTTTAAATTAATAACTTTGTTTCAAGGTTGCATTAAGAATCCCTTACAGATTCCACCCGTTTTATTTTCAGTTTTGAGAGCTGTGAAAGAACTCTCGAAGGAGAAAAAACCCAAACAATAGGGAATGAATAGACTGGCTTATATTTACACTCAAAATTCTTCCACAAACTTAAGAAGTGTCTCTTTCAATTTTGTTTCCATTCCTCTATAAATGCAATATCTCACACAGCTATTATCTTCTTAATATCAGTTTCATGTAAAAAGCCTTTCTCGGCAAAGATGCAAGTTCTTACATTTTCACTTGGAAGTGTGGATGAAGTTTTAGTGTCAGATCCAGCAATATATTTTCACTTTACCAAAACAAAGCTTAACAGAAACTATCTATAATGTGGTCTTCGCCTATATGCAAAGCCTATCCTTGAGAAGAGACAGTTCCCTAGAAATTTTAGTTATAATACTATGGCAAGTTCCATCAAATTTACAGAAATACTTCCAGGTATTTTAAAACCAGATTTGAAAAATACTACTGTAAAAAGCTAATGTCCAATCACTGACTCAAGGGCACAGTTCAGAGATCTGGAAAGCATCCAGAATCAGGGAAGGAAGCAAATACATAGTGTTTAGAAAACAGGTAAGAAGTCAATAGCCTTGTGGTCAGCATAGAGAGAAAAGAACAATTAGTATTTAAATGTAAAGAAAGTATATAAGCTTTCC
>NW_008669739.1:10990-13372 GCF_000695815.1 Acanthisitta chloris
AAGCAGACTTAAAATGCATTCCAAGTCCCTTTAATAGTTTAGACAAAGAATAAGCCATTTGAAGGTTCAGATCTGAAAGACCTTGCTTTATTTCTTTAGGAAGAGGAAGGTCATTTTTTTCCCATTAACATCTGCAGTTCACTCTTTGAAAGCAGCAGAGACACTGAGTTTTGTGTGAGAGGGAGGGGCAGTCTAAACACAGCTGATTACTACAGACATTACCCAAATAAGTGCCACTTGTTTATTCAGCTAGCAGACTATTACCAGTGCTTGAACTGAAGGAACTGTCTCAAACAACAAATTACTTGTAACTATTACTTATGCAAAGCACTATGTAGTCACCCACTTGAGTTATCCAATTAATAATTTTCTTTAAAGCCCAGACTGCCTCTCTGTCAGAAAAGGATGCTGTTTTAGGTACTCAGGAGAAATAAAACCAAAGTATTCTTTATAAGCTTCCCACCCCCCTCCTTTTTTGTACTGGCTATCTACATTTCTAGAACAACATTGTTTCTGTGAAAATCCTTCCAAGTAGAAGTCCTGACAACTTTCCCTTCAAAAAGGGAGGAAAAAATGTCCACCCCCCCAATCTGCTGAAATACTTTTTTGGTAGTATGTTGCAACATGTGAGAGAAAATTAATTTTCAACATATTAGTACCTTCTCCACAAGAAACTACTCAAAAGGTTTTTAACACTGAAGCACATACCCTAGCAAAATTATTCTTACTATATTAGTTGGTGCCAAAATCCTATTAATTCCACAGGAACTGCTTCAGAAACACAAATCCACAGCTATCTCTACAAGCTGTGATACTTCTATGAGGAAATAGTGGAAGACTTCCAATTTGTCAGTTTTCATTAAAAAACTCAAACAAACTCTTCCACAGTACTATATACATATTTCAACAGAACTGAGAAATAATTATTAAAAACTTTCCCTGCTTATGTCACTGCTGATAAAAGTAAAATATTTCAGCAGTTAACACTGATGTTCCTTGTGCTACGACTTTCATTAGATGTGATACTTTCAAGAAAAAAAAGTTAAAGGAAGTAACAAACAAGATGTTTGTTTGTTAGCAATCCTGTTCATAAATAAAGCACAGCCAAATGTTTAATATAAAAGGTGCCAGAAGAAAACAGTAACTGGCCTACTTACTTGAATCAGGCATAATGCGAAGGTCACCTTCTTTATAGTCATCTAAGAGTTGGTACATGTACAAGACAGGATCTTTCTCGTAGGTAATATAAAACCATGTGTTCATAATAGGAGCTCGAGCCAAAACCATCCCCCTCCATTCATCTTTTGAGCCATCCTCTGTCTCAAACATATGTTCCACGGCTTTACCAATCATTGTGTCTGCCAGGTGGGCATCACTAATTCGAGATGACGCTGAAACGACAGCATTTTGTAAGTTTATTCAAAAGCACAGATAATGTCTTTGTCAAAAATAATCTTTACCCTGATTCATACACAAATCTGACTGGAAGTTAGTCAATTCATACACAAAACAAACAGTGTCCATTCCAGAGAGTTCACTACTGAAGAACTGCAGAACTTCAGAATGTTGTTATAGCAACAATGCATCATTGTAGTCCCTATGATTAAACAATCATAATGAAAGGTAAAGGGAGATCAATTGAGGCCACAGCAGCCAAGACTTTTAACTAGAACCTGGCAGACAGGAGAGAAATACAGGCCAATCAAAGAACAATTCTGTGATGTTATTAATGGAACACTGGGGTTTGGCTCCTCCTAATGCTGCTCTAGAGACCACTACCAATTGCTCTGGAGTTAGAAGAAGCAACTGCTTATTCTGTTTACAAACTAGTAATTACTTGGGTAAATATCAAAGTTGGTGGTTTGAAAAACCTGCAGTTTAACAATCCAGTGCTAATTCTGAAAAATCAAAAAAGCATTATTACTGATCAAGTTATTTCACTGAGAAAATGCCTTCCCTCCATTATTAAAAGTACTTGGAGGAAGTACATGAGGAAAAATGTGACATTATTAATATCAGACATACACAACAGACAACATAGCCGAGATGGCTTAGAGTTGAAATTTTAACAGAAATATCAGTGTTAATCTAAACAAAAACTACAGAATGTACTGCATACTATTTAAAGACAGAAGACAGCAACTGCACCCACTGCTATCATCAAATCTTTGTGGAATCAAAAAAACCTGGACAATTTAGATTACTTGCCATAAGACAAAAATTGACAAGTAACATTTACGTGGTCAAATGTTATCTTGGGGGCAGTCTGAAGAGATCAGTGAAGAACATTTAATAATATATGTCAGCCTAAATATATGTGAATTTTGGAGAAAGACCTGAAACACTTACCAACTCTGTCTGGAAGAACTTCAAGTGCTGACA
>NW_008669739.1:13432-28574 GCF_000695815.1 Acanthisitta chloris
TTTCATCTTTGTTCTAGTCCATACACACAGTCAAATCCATCATACTTTATAAGATACAGAGAGGGATTTACAGGAACTTGATCAAGAACTGTGCCCTTCCATTGTGTTACAGGTCCAACACACAGTCAAATCCATCATACTTTATAAGATACAGAGAGGGATTTACAGGAACTTGATCAAGAACTGTGCCCTTCCATTGTGTTACAGGTCCATTGCCTTCTTTCCATCCATGCTGTATTCTGCAGCCTACAATATTTCTTCGTGGCTGAGAAATAGGTTTGCTTGGTCCCACATTGTTTCTATGTTTTCTGTACACAGATACAAACATCAATATTAAACAAGGACATATATATTCAAAAATTCTACTTCAGAAAAGAGTTGTAGGCTTTTACATGATGATGTATTTTACAGCTTAGCACACCTTATTCAAATTAGGGCATAAAGCATATCACACTGTACTGGAAGAATGAAAAACACACTGAAAAGTAATGAAACATTTTTGATGTGCTTTATAAGGTTGCTTTGCTAATAGTAATTTCTAAAACTAGTCTGCTTAAAGCCAAAAGAACTATTCTATGCCTCGCTATATTGAATGTCAAAAAGTAAAACTCACCTGGTCAGGTCTCAAACCACAAGGCTACCTGGCAGTATTACAACTTTATTACCTTGTTGCTCTCTGTGGAATAGCAAACAACTACTGTCCCAGCGGGAAGAAGTCAGTGTAAACATTACCAGTGGCTGAACAAAATTCTTCCAAGATGTCTCTTTTCCCTAACCTGTGTTTTCATCTGAAGGAAATTTAGCCACCTATCTTCATTTACAGATATTTTTTACTCCATTTTAAAAGACACATGGTTGCAACAACACTTGTTGCACTGCTTGTTTTTAGTACAAGAAATGAATGGACATGGCCATAGAGGGGATATGCCTTAATGTGGAGAATAGGTTAAATATACCTTTTTGCCCTTCGGCTATTTTCATGGAAGTGGCACGTAAATTCCCTTTGGTGAATAACAGTTGTTGTTCTGATCAACTGTAATGTAAACTACTGGACAGTTTCAAATCACCAAAAGTGTTATACAAGTTTTGTTCTATCCAGTTATTAAACACAGGCATTGACGATTTTGAATACAAGTGGAAAAGGCTAAGGGACATTATGACAGTATACAAAATTCTCCTGAATGTTGAACTAGTTGCAAAACACATTTTTGGTCTACCACTTGTAGCACACTTCATTTAAATGGCAGTAATATATGCACATAATTAGCATGCTTAAAATCAACATCTAAAAGAGTGTCAGTTTCCAAAAACAATACTCTTCCTTAGATTAGAGATAGCGACCAAAGGAAAATGTCCCCAGGAACAATGAATGCTCTCACAGAAGTACCTGTATGATCCAAAAAAGACAAATAACATACCACTGAAGCCCTGGAAGAAGTGTTTCAAAACAATGCACTCACTATGTGATACTGGAATGCTTAATGCTAAAGATGTAATCGTAACTATTGAAAAAGATATACGATTCCTTCGGCAGCTTGTCCCACCTCCAGACTTTAATTCACCGTAAAGACCTTAGCAGGAGGGTTCATCAAATTTCACTTTTGCTGTAATTTGAGCTTTTCAAAGACCAAACTGTAGTTTTTGTATTCCTGACTTTGACAGCACAGATTATAACTGGAACAGGTTGGAGTTCCGGCAAACAGGGACTCGGGATCCCACAAAGCTGGTTCCAATATTATACAAAAACTAGAACACATTTTCAAATTCTAGTTCTGTTCAAGTATATGTATTCTCTTTTTCTACCTGTAATAGTTTACTATTACAAAATGAGATATCTGGTTCTTGGCACAATAAAACTGAGTTTGTTTTGCCTGCAATTCATTTATTTAGTTCTAGTGAATCACAGATCCGACCTAAAGGGAATAAAACCAACTAGCTAAAAAACCCCTAAAACTGATACTGCTTCATCTAGCTTAAGTAGTTTATGCTGGTAATCATCTCATCTTTGAAAGAGATTATAAGACTATTCATATTCAACCTCACAGTCAATTTTACTTTCTGCCTACAAAACATAATCCACTTTAGTATTTAAATTGGAACAATTAGGCAAAAAACCTTCACAATCATTCTAAAAATTATGTCTTTCTAGACAATATAAATGAGTTCAAATGGGTAACTATGTTTAAAATGCCTCAGAGAGGAAAAAGCATTACAAATTTAATTACAAGTCAAGTACCCACAGTTCAGATTTTTGTTTGTATGTTGTATTACTGAACAGGTGTTCACTCTCATTAGCAGTGGTTTATACTGTATGAAATGAGATATTCAAACTAGTATATTACCAAGGAAAACCTACTTCTTTCATCTGAACATGTGGTAAGAAAACATAAGTTTCTAACTATCACTAATTAACTGCTGTGAATGTACCCATGAAAGGCAACCAAGTAACAGCTCAAGCCTCTCCTTTCCTCAACAGTTTATCTGTGAAACATCAAGCAACACAAATATCATCCTATGATGCTATATCCAAAAGGTCCAACAACTTTTTCCTTGTCTTTGATTAGAATTATCTTTAAAATTCCAAAGAGATTTGCTCTTGAAGATTAGGTAACAATTTTCCTAGATACATAAGGAGCCAGGAAGAATAGAAAATAGCAAGTCCTGGAAATAGCTCTTGACATATCTGACGCATCCTCACTGTAAACAGCCCTTTGATTCCCAAAATTTTCAGGTCCTCTTCTTTCTCTTGCAGGTGGTAAAGCTGTTAAGTAAAACCTAGTTACATGAAAAGGTTTCATGATCAGAACGAGATACTTTAGAAACATTCTAAAAACTACATAGGCAGAAAGAAATCTACCCAAATTTTAAAGCTGTATCTATATGGTCCTCATGCAAACTTCTACTTGGCAGCTGCTACCAGGGAAACCACTGTAGTGAAGGACTGCACAAGACTGGTGGCAGAAAAATCAACTGTTACTAGAGGATTGTGCTTAAAAGACAAACGATCATTTATAAAAAGGAGAATGGCAATTCCCAATACCCTATCAAGTTATTAATTTAGGTTTGGCTGCTAGTTGGTTGGTTTTTTTCCTGATCATCTCATCTCAGAAAAACACAAGGGAAAAAAAACTAACAGAAGGGTGAAAGAAAACCACACTGCTCAGATACACAAAAAAGGCACAGCTGCGAAAAACTGGAAGGAAAATTATAAAACAGTATAAAAGCAGTACAGCAGCAGTGGTCAGTACACTTTCAAGTCTTTCACGGTGCTAAGCAGAAAAGTTATTAAAAATAGGACCAGAAACTTATTACAATTTGATCTTACTACGGCCTATTGTTAATAGCAGAATGGCGGTGACAGACTTGTTATTAACTACTTTTCACAATATTCAGACTATGATGCATATTGAGGCCAAACTTTTGAAAGACTTTGGGTACTCCCTCAAAAGCCATCATGCAGTTGTGAATTTCGCTCCAGATTTTGCAGAAATCAAGATTATGTTAACTTAAAGTGGGACCAAAATTTCAAAATGTTTAAGTTCACTTGTAGGTACATTGCAGGTATAACCTGTGCCTCAAAGTCCTTGAATCTCTGGCTATGAGAAATCTGAATAGCCGATGAAGAAAAGACTTTTTCCTACTAGTATCTTCTGTACTCTTTCCTTATGCACCAAGGGTGGAAAGAATGAGAGCCAGGAGTTAACTGACTCATCTGATGCCCGTGAAGTCAGTTTCATATTGGCAGAGATCACCACTACCCATTGACAGAGCACTTGGAAGAACTGCCCTATAACCACAGGAAACATCTCCAAACAGCTCAACAGTTAGCCAGCATTTAGGAAAGAAGAGTTCATCCACACTGCTCCTTCTATCACGTCCTCAATTACTGAATCATGCCTTGTTCCATCCTCTTGACTCCTTCTTCGTCTGCAAACCTTCTGAAGCCGGTTTAAAATCTCCTCAATGGCCTTTGAGTGCCAGTAGGCTTCTTCCTCTTTTTCTTTAAATGAGTAACTAAATAAACAACTAAATCAGTGACAAAGTATGCATTACTAACTCATGTTGTCTATCATAACAGCTCAGACTAGTATTGGCATACAGTATCACATCATCATTCATGTCCTACTCATTTGTGGTGAACTATAAATATGAACAATTCTATACTACTCTGCCTCATTCTCAGACAAGTCAGCGAGCAGCACACAAAAAATTATCTTGGCTTGTTACAGAAAAATCCCTTTACTAAATAATTAATAAACAATTGAACTAGCCTAAATTAACATGAAACTAAGCCGGACGGTAAGTTAAATGCCTCAAAATTAAGTCACTTAGGATCAAAACTTCTTATGTCCCACAAAAGCCTTTATGCTAACAAATTTACAGCCTATTTAGTTATTTAAATAAGTGTATATTAACACAACAATAAAGACAAATCTAGCCACCCTCAAGTACAAAAGGCAACCCACCTCTGATAGTCTTCCCATCATACACTCCTTTCTCTGAGCGGTTGAAAGAGAACAAGAGAAATTAAATTTTAACCAACTCTACCTGCCCCTAGACAAAAAAATGTTTCTCTTTGCCTTCTATGAAGATAGAAAAGAATGGATAATGATGAGCTGGTAGAAGGGATTAGAGTAGTTTTACATCAGGTGTTGTCTCTGGGAAACAGTTAACATTGTTAGCAGTGATTAACTACGTTAATCGTGGAAAAATACACCTGCGAAACAAATTGCTTTTGATTGATGCACCACTATATCACTTGACACTTAAAATACAACTAGTAACATTTGTGTAACTTTCACACTTACCCAGCTTAGATTTTTCCCACTAGAGATAGAGCCAGATATGGTATCCTGCTCTGTGACACTAAGACGAATTACACCCAGAAGACTACCTCTATTTTCACACAGCTACTCACCAATGTTCAGCTGCTACTATGTAAAAATGTTGTAGATGGAAAAATACATGCCATGAATGTGTACCATCAGCAGGTATCCTTCCTTCATGTGCAAACAGCAACCTCCTTGCAGAAGTATTTCATTTTTATTTTTAAAAAATGAAAAATCCTTTCCAAGACTACAGTTGTACTGCAGATGTGATTAAACATATCTAAGACTACTCCCAGACTGGGTTGTCAGTAAGCATGCCTTGCAGTTCGTATCACCCTGGTGACAATGCATGAATTCTGTGGCAGAGAAGAGACATCCTACAGTACATGGTTGATTTCTGGTTTGCAAATCCTTCTCTATGGATTCCACAAAGAATTACAAGATTGTACTCAAGGAAAAAAAGGTTATATTATCAGTCAAAACAATGTTTAAAACTTTGTATGTGGGGCTTGCCTTCCTACCACCCCCCTGAAAGAATTAAAAGAAAAGTCTGACTCTACACACATACAGACACTGAATACTACTCCACATGATTTTCAAGAACGAAGTGAGTGGAACAATACAGATATATTTCTAGAATAGGAATTCCAGTTACTGAGAGCTAAACTTTGATTAAAAGTTTTAACAACTTACTTGTGGGAAGTTCTTTTCTTCATCATGCTAGCAGACACTCCCGCATGACCTACAATATAAAAAAGTTGGAATTATTGAGAAATAATTTTAAAACTTACATAAAAAATTTCATTTTGAGTGTCAAAATGTAAAGAATCCAAACACTTCATGTTATGACAGATCAATGAACTGCCGCAGTGGGAGAAGTCTCTGCCTGGGCTACATGGTCATGAAGCCATGCTAGACTAACCCTGGCTGGATGCCAGGTACCCAAAGTGGCTCTTATCCCTCCCCTCGTCAGCTAGATATGGGTGAGAAAACACAACCATAGGCTCCTGGGTCAAAAGCGGGAGAGATCACTCACCAATTACCATCACAGGCACATAATGCTTAACTCAGGGAATATTAGTTTACTTTGCTACCAATCAAATCAGAGTAGGATAATAGGAAACAAAGCCAAATCTTTAAACACCTTCCTCACCCCTCCCTTCTTCCTCAGCCTTACTTCATTCCCAGTTTTTTTCTACCTGCTCCCCTCCAAATGGCACAAGCAGACAGGGAATGGGGGCTGCAGTCACTTAATCACACGTTGTCCCTGCTGCTCCCTTCTCCTTGGAAGAAGGACACTTCACACTCCTCCCCTGCTCCAGTGTGGGGCCCCTCCCATAGGAAACAGTCCTCCAAACTTCCCCAATATGAATCCTTCCCATGGGCAACAGTTCTTCACAAAGAGCTCCAGTGAGGGTCCCTTCCACAGGGTGCTGTCCTTCAGGAACAGCTCTGGTTATAGGTCCCCTGCAGGGTCACAAGTCCTGCCAACAAACCTGCTCCAGTGTGGGCTCCTCTCTCATGGGGCCACAGAGTCCTGTAAGGAGCCTGCTCCAGTGCAGATTTCCTGCAGGGTCACAGACTCCTTCAGTCGCATCCACCTGCTCCAGTGTGGGGTCCTCCATGGGCTACATAGGGACAGTCTGGCTCACCATGGGCTGCAGGGAAACCTCTGCTTGGGTGCCTGAGCATCTCTTCCCCTTCCTTCTTCACTGACCTTGGTGTCTGCAGAGCTGTTGCTCTCACATAGTCTCATTCCTCTCCTCTGGCTGCAATTGCTACTGTGCAGAATCTCCCCCCTTCTTAGATATATTATCACAAAGGATCTACACCATCACTGATGGGCTCAGCTTTGGCCAGTGGTGGGTCCATCTTGGAGCCCTTCCTTATTGTTGAGAACCAGGTGCAGCATAGCACCTCTCCTCAGTGGCTCCTCTATTACTTGGAGAACAAAGCTGTCATCAATGCATTCCATGAACTTTCTGGAGTTCTTATGCCATCATGTCCCTCCAACAGGTACTGGGGGTGGCCGAAGTTCCTATGAGGATCAGGACATGTGAACATGAGGCAGCTCCGATCTAACCATAGAGATTCTTACCTGCCAGGTATTCCTGGCTGGGAAGCCTGTAGCAGACATCCACTAATTTGTCACCTATCCTTGCCCTTCCTTTAACCATGACACATTAAGTTCTTGGTCAGCCCTTACCCATCCCCAGGCAGAACTCCAGGAATAAAAGCTATCTAGCCTCAGCCCACCAAATACGACCAGGAAAGGAAGCAACAACAGGTTGCTCCTTTGAGCACTGATTTCCCAAGAAGCACACGGACAAAAAAAATCACCCTAGCAGGAGTAAAAACTAAACAATTCAGACTATCTGCACTGTCAGAAGAAAGGCAGGAATTTACTGTGTGCATAAAGAAGTATGACTAGGTCAGAGGATGCACTTGGTAGTGCAATTGCAGGAATGATAAGAGAAGGGGATAGGTGAACTTGCAGGCAGGATAAGGACAAGGAGACCCAAACCCTAGGGGTCACCTCCACACTTGGTATCATACCCTTAGACAATTTTTGTCTCCATTTAGACCCATTCATCTTGCTTGCAGCATCAATCTCATTGAACACAGTAGTGTTTCACTCAGTCTTTTCAACTGGACAAGAGGAGACTGAGGGAAGACCTCATAGCTGCATACAACTTCCTCATGGAACGAAGTGGAGGAGCAGGAACTGATCTCTACTCTCTGGCAACCAGTGACAGGACCCAAGGCCTGAAGTTGTGCAACAGGAGGGTTAGGCTTGATACATTGATATGGTTCTTCCCCCAGAGGGTGTCTGGGCACTAGAACAGCTCCCCAGGGCAATGGCCACAGCCCCA
Source organism: Acanthisitta chloris (assembly GCF_000695815.1). NCBI lineage: Eukaryota > Metazoa > Chordata > Aves > Passeriformes > Acanthisittidae > Acanthisitta > Acanthisitta chloris. The sequence goes on from NW_008669739.1 coordinate 21,135, forward strand.
AGCCTGACAGAGTTCAGTGAGAGCAAGGAGGTCAGCAGCTGTCTGCCTCAAGAATGTAGCAGCCAGAGACTGAAAGCCAGCAGATCCCAAGCCTAGGCCACAACGGTGCCAAGAGATGAGGCAGAACAAATGTGTACTATAACGAACAATTAATTTAAAAAGTGACTCCTGACAAAAATTTAAAAAAAAAAAACCAACACAGATTTAAGAGCTGAAAGAACAAATAGGAAGCAACTGTCTTCCTCAGCATATTTAAGTAAAATGTCCTAGCTTAATGTTTTTAGTAAAAAAAAAATCTGGCCACATAACCACCATTATGACACTTCAAAACAGTGTTGTAGTTTTATTGTTCATTATGCATCACATTTAAGTCATTAGAAAAAATTCTTCTAACAGCTTCCTGAAAAACCTAGGGTCAATTTTTTTGACATCTCATTAATGCTCAGAAGTTGACAAACTGAACTTAAATACCAGGTCACAAGTCGGCTCTCCTTTATTTTCTCTTACAGTTATAATTCTACTCCCACAGGCATTCTGCTAGTGTTGAAAGGAAGGATGGCTCACAAATTGATGGAATGAAAACTCACTGGACCAAGTGTTTAAGACTCTGCACTGGGTCTCTCTTCTGAAATCACTTATATTGCTAAAGCTACCTTTGGAATTAATAGTCATTTCAAGTAAGTGACAGCAAATTGTAAGCTAGCCACAGGTAAAACACAGGTTTGAAAGTTTCCAAAGGGTTACAGAGAGATCTTCCAGTATCAGTTGCTTCAGTGCTCAAAGAATCAGATGAGCATTTAAAAGCACCAGAATAAACTGTTGCTTGGGTATTTTAAAAGTTAACTGAGCTTTCCCAATTACACATGGCAGTTGCTCGGTTTCTTAATTTTATAAAAGGTCCAATTCCACAATGGTTGGTGATTAAAAATATGTTTCCCTGCACAGGCCACTAACTAGTAACTTTTGATGCAATACAAAACAGGAAGGTCACGTCTGTATTGCTAAATTAAATTTACATACGTCTTTTTAAGTCATCAGCTTCTGGAACAAAAATAAATGTTCTTTTAAAACAGGAGTGATAGCATCTGCATTAAATCATTTACACATTAAAAATGTCAATAAAGCAAGAACATTTTTTATCCATTAGAACCAAAGAAAACTACTCAGAAAAGAAACACCTCACCTGCATCAGCTCTGGATCGCTGACCTGGTGATTTTCCAAATGGGGTCTTCATTCATCTGTGTTTAAGTGAGCAGCAAAGCTGCTGGACTAGGGTGAAAATCCAGTTCTTCCCAACTCCCAGGATATCTTCGTACTCTTAGAATAAGACAACTGCCTATTAAGCCACCATTCACTCAAGAATTTGTTCTTCCTCAGTGTAGAAGGCGCGCTTTCAATTACAGTACTCTGAAAAACAGAACAGGTAAACTATAAGTACCTTGATTTGAAACAAAATATTCTCATCTTAACCAAGTCTCATTTTTATGCTCATTTTCATGTTCAACAGGACATCTTCTGTTACTCTGAAAACATTCAGCAAAGAGAGGGCATACACAGCAAAACAAATATTAGGGCTGCTACCTTTCCCTCATAGTCACAAGTAAAGTTCCACACCACAATGTCAGCTACATACAGACAGGAAAGCTTCTAAAAAAACACTGAGCTTAATACAGGGAAGAATGACTACTAGCTCAGAAGAAACTGTATGGCCTTTAGCAGAGGTAAAGCAGAAATCAACTGTTTCCATTTATGAGAAATAATACACTCACACAGCAGAAAAACATTTGCTTTGCCAAAGTTTAAAAAATCGTCTGTTGAAAAAAATCCAACACAAAAGGTATCAATAACACTGATTCCACTGCAATGACTGCTCATGCCACCAATTTGTTAAGTTGATGGTTCATAAACCTGCAGAAGTTTTATCTAAACTCATTAAATTGCTAAAGCATTTAGTCATTACATTCCCCTAGATGAAAGAGGCGAGGACAACCTTTTTAACTCCTTTTCAGGATTTAATTACAGAAATCTGTGATCACCTGAAGAGTAAGTGAAGAATTACATGTTAACTTATTTCAGAGTAACATTTTTGGACAGGAAACTCTTATGCAGAGTAATCCACTACTTCAGTACTGCCCACAACTAAGGCAACTGAGGTTAGATCATTTCCTTAAGATATGTCATTGCTGCAATCATGGTCTCTCTAGAATCTGTCCCTCAGCCAGATCACTAGTTACAGGCATTCTTCTGGCTTTAACATGTATATGAAAATTGACAACAGCTTCCAAAACCGAAGAGGGAAGACCAGCACTAAGTGTAGCTGAAGTTTGTGCCTTACTGAATAAGGGAACATACAATGGACAAGGCTTGAGGTACGGTAAAAGTTTTGCACAGAAAAACCACTTGGCAATTCTTTCATGAATTGCACACATTAATTTCTAGGAACAATAAAGCAACAGAGGAATATGCCTAGGAAAAAAGATCAATAGGGAGACAAACATTTTTCTCCAGAACAGCTATTAGCTGAGAATCAACTGCAGTATTATATATTCTACTCAAAAAAACACCCCCACAAACCAAAAAACAACCTCCCCAAAACATAAACCAAACCATCACTATCTCTACAAATGCACAAAATGTGGTGATTCTTCAGATTTAGAAAATAACATATCCTTTTAAAAAGTAAGCTGTCGACCTGTTATTCAAGGAAGCTGTAGATATTTTGAACAGCTGTATTATACACTTCACCCTCACAAGACTTCCAATACATAGCAAAAATATAAAGCACTGGATCTTTTGATTGCACTGGCTAGTAAGCAGCAATGTTTAGAAAGATAACTGAAACACCTCAAAAGATAAGGCTTTCTACCAGTTAACCTTTTTAATGGAATGTACCTAGTCATTACTATGCCACGAATTTGAAACTATACCTCCAAAATGGAAAATTTATTTCTAATCCTTTTAAAGTCACAATTTGCTAGCACTTAATGAAGTGCTTTGTTGTGCTCCCTGAACCTGTGGAAGTAAAAACTTGATTCAGCTGTGCAAACAGATTTTCTAGAAACTAAGCCAGTACCTGTTACAAATTCAAAACCTTACTGAAGATGAAACTTCAGCTTTCCTAATACTATTATTCCAAACTTAATTTACATTTCAGTTGCACACTGATAGTTCTGAGAATACTAATAAGGAGGCATAAAATCTGTTTTTTCTGAAAACATCTTGAATTTTTAAGCATATGTAACTAAACCTCACTTGATTAAAAATAAACCAAATCCCATAAAACTTAGGATTCTTAAATATGATGAATGACGAAACATCACAAAGCCAGCAGGAAAATACCTTAAACTCCTAACATGAAAAACCATCAAGAAAAAAAAATTAAGTCACAAAATGCAAACCCTTTGATTACAAGGGGTTTATGCACTCAGTAGCAATAAACTATAATGTTAAGAAAGAGCAGATACTCCTCGTTGATGACCTATGAAACAATCAAATTTTTAGTCATTCTGTTGATAGTAGCAGATATGGCAAAACCGGTAAGTAGGTTTTCTTGACAGAAAGTGACACATCCAAAACAAGTCAGACTAGTCTTAACAGACTGCCAATAACTCTCAAAAGAGAAGTGCCACTGCCTAGTAGTCAGGCACACACTTCCCCAACACCTGACAGCACAGGTCACCATCACTGCAGCTGCAGGTTTCACTTAAAAGACAGACATTCTTTTGATTTGTGAGCTGCTACTCACGAGGCCAGGAGTTTTGCTTGTTTTTACAAACCTTCCTGCATCACATCATACTTAGAAGGGAAACAATGTGAAAGTTAAGGTGCCACTTTGACAGTGGTCCAATTACTGTGGAATGCTGCAAATAATATTAACTGTCAGATTCAAAACATTAGCTCTATAAATTGTCAATCATACCAATTTTAATGAGAACAGTACAATCACACAATCAAAGTAGGCAGGAAGACATGATATTAACACAGAAAAAATAAATCCAAGTGAAAAAAATAATTTTTGCAGTATTGTCGTGGTTTAACCCTAGCCAGCAGCCATGAAGCACGCAGCGAATGCCCTACCCTTCTCCAGCCTTCTTTTTTTTCCCCTCTTCCCGGTCGGTGGAAAATATGTAGATTGAGATAAAAACAGTTTAATAACAAAGAGCAGAATGAGCTAAAATGCTAACAGGTAATAAAAAAGAAAGTGAAAGGCAAAAACACAGAATCAGTGATGCACAATACAATTGCTCACCCATCCACTGACCGACAAAATCCCGTCCCTCCCCCCGGATCGGCCCTTCCTGCTTGTAACACCGGGCATGACGTGCCATGGGGTGGAATATCCCTTTGGCTAGTTCAGGTCACCTGCCCCGGCTATGCTCCCTCCCCGTTTTCTTGTGTACCTTCTCACTGGCAGAGCATGAGAAATAAGGAAGAAATGTCCTTGATTTAGGATAAACACAACTAAGCAGAAACCAAAACATCCACAGTATTCTCACTCTGAATCCAAACACCACACTATACTAGCTCCTGAGGAAAAAGAAAAAATAGCTCCATCCTGGCTAAAACCAGCACAAGTATAAAGGCAAAAGAAGGAAAACACAACATGAACAAAGACTGCAGTTTTCACTGTGAAACAGCTTAGCCCCCTCTATAAACTTGTTTAGAAACATTTAAATGTTTCTGTAAGCTTTGAACTACATAAAAGCAAGTGCAACCACCTAAAACTATTCTCTAGCTTAACTTTCAGTTAACATTCATGTCTGTATTTCTCCCAAATTACATGCATTTCACAGCACAATGTTATTGACTGCATCCTCGTGAAAGCCTCTTGACCGTACTATCCATTGAAGAGGGATATTAGGAGCACAAACGCAGTGATAATTAATGCTACTGCACCAAATTCACAAACTTGAGTGCTTCACTCCTTAAAAACTGTGCTGGTTTTGGTTGGGGTAGGGTTAGCTTTCTTCACAGTGGCCAGAATGGGACTATGATTCGGATTTGTGCAGAACAGGGCTGAGAATGCAGAGATGTTTTTGCTACTGCTGAGCAGAGCTCACACAGAGCCAAGGCCTATTCTGCTTTCCATACTGCCACGCTGGCAAGGAAGTTAGGGGTGCATGGGAGACTGGGAGGAGACACAGCTGGGACAAGTGACCCAAACTGACCAAAGGCATATTCCATACCATACGACATCATGCTCAGTATAGCAAGTGGCAGGAAGAAGGAGGAAGTGGAGGACATAGGGAGTGATGGCATTTGTCTTCCCAAGTAACCATTATGTGTGCTGGGCCCTGCTCTCCTGGAGATGGCTGAACACCTCCTGTCTGTGGGAAGCAGTGAATTAATTCCTTGGTTTACTTTCCTTGTGTGCATGCACAGCTTTTTCTTTATCAACTGTCTTTACCTCAAGCCACAATTCTTCTAGCTTTTATCCTTCCAATTCTCTCCCTGACTCCACTGGTGGAAGAATGAGTGAGCAGCTGTGTGGGGCTTGGTTACTGGCCGGGGTTAAACCACAACAGCAGCTTATCTAAATTTTACCATCATGAACACAGAAGAAAGTAATCTGCTGAGCAGATGTGACAGAGGTAAAAGTTTGGAAGGATGGGAAGAGTAATACCAGGTGTTGCTTGTATCCAGATTATACACTGCCAGCAGCAGCAGGCTTGCATCTTCTCAGGCCTGTGCCTGCTACCAGAGTCACTGGCAATCAGGCCTTCCGGCACCACCTGGTGGGCTCCAACATTTTTACTTTGGTATCTAAAACATTTCTCCTGTATGCAACTCCCTGCTGAGAGCTTCCACTGCTAGTTGCTCAGTAGAGGAGAAGCACATTACAAGAATGTTCTGTGGAAGGAGTCATGCTGAAATGAAATGCATCAGCTGAAGAAATTACTTGGTAAGCAGTATTTTGGTTTCCCTAACTCGACTCAGAAACACTACCTCAACATTTCAGTTGAAGTAGCACCATGGTTTGTTTCAGCACTAAAAGGCTGAATCAAGTCTGTCATTTACTTTCAGAGCAAACCATGATTAGACATTAAGAAATTTAAGTGCTACACAGTATTAGTAGCTATTCTACAGACTGTCACCAGAAGTTATGAAACTGAACTGCATATCTCTGCCACTTATCATAGAAAGATCTGTAAATGTTCTCAGAGGTTAGATATTACCCATAATGTCATTAATACTTCATCCAGCAGCAAAACAATTTCCAAGTAATCAAAAGTGATGTTTTGACACTGATATTATTAAATAGAAGTTTTATAACAGAACTTCATAACTTGGGTTATATCATAATCACTTTATACATTCAAAATTAGCTATGACTTCAGATTCTTTTAAGAGAATAAGAGCTGTTAAATGGAAGTAGGAACAAGAACCCCAATACATGTTTTTTAAAGTACCTCTGATAAAGAAGCTAGCTTCATGACATGTCTGCTAACACTATAAGACAGTTTGCTACTCATCTTATTTCAGCGCAATCTGGGCTACTAAGAACACTGTAAAACGCTGTCCATGATCAAGTCACGGAGCTGAAACAGGATCTGTCACTGCCCAAGCTGTTGAAACTCCAAGATAACAATGTTAACATTTTGATTTTAGATTTCCCATTTCAGAGCAATACAAAATATCCCTTCAAAGAATATGCAAACTAAACACAAAACAAAGCAGCACTGTACAGTACAGTGCATCCTGAAAATGATATAAAATATCTGAATCTTCTCTTAACATAGAAAAACACCTGATAAAAATTGTATCTAAGTAAATTACAATTCAGAGATTAAACTCTAGAAACAGCAAGGTTAAATTCAAGCTTTTGCATACATACACTGCTTGCTAAGTTAAAGAAGGCTTCTAAACTACTTTCACATTATTAAATAGTTGTTCTATGCAACTCAGGGTGATTTTTCTCTTACTCTGAAGCATGTAAATCATTATCAGCTTTTTTCCTATCAGGGTCTTTTGAACTTGTCACGATGCACTGCTATTTATATAAGAGTTAAGCCAATACTAAAGGCGAAGTTAAGCACTCCTTACACTTGCTTCACTCTAATCACATAGCTTTCTTTACAAAACCAATTAATTATTTCCATGTTCATTAGAGCTCTGCTCTTCTCACATTTCACAACATTTTTAAGTACTCTTTAAGAGCTGACATAAGCCCTTACAAGCAAACAACAGCAGTGACTACTGACTCCACATGTGCACATTCAAGTCTGTGCCACTGGTGGCACCTAGCTTGCCTGGCTCTGCCCACATTTACTTCATACTAGCTACCACTCCGGACTGGATAGGTCTCTTTACCTGTCAAAGCCACCTGTCACTCTAACATAGTTTCTAAAGCTATCTGCTACTCCAAAATACTAAACTAAAGCAAGCCAAGAAGCCTCTCGCTTCTTTACAAAAATTCACAGAGACCTTGCTACTCAAGC